>NC_051154.1:186113373-186344383 GCF_013339745.2 Dermacentor silvarum | reverse complement strand
TTGTCGACCCATACTGGCAAACTCCTATGTTCTGCCTCGGTTCGAAATGTTTCGGCAACGGTGGCTGAGCAAATGGCCATCGCTATAGCAATGAAGGACCCGTCGCGTCCTAATATATTCACGGACTCGCGGTCCGCAGCTAGGGCTTTCGCTTCGGGCTCGATCTCGCGGGAAGCAGCGGCCATCCTCGGCAGCGAGGGGGCTGCCGGGTTTCACACTATAAAATGGTTCCCGGCCCACATGGGGGCCAACGTACATCCCGATGTTCCCAACGCCAATGAATTTGCCCATGACCGTGCGCGAGGTTTCGCTCACCGCGGCGGTGCCGGCGGATTCGAAGGCGGGGACGCCGGGAGGTACAGGGACTCGCTCCTCACTTTCCACGAGATCTTGACTCATTATCATCTTTCGCGGAGGGCTTTTCCACCTCCTCACCCTAGACTCACTCGATCGCAATCGACGGCCTTTAGGATGCTCCAAACGGGGTCTTTCCCTTCGAGGGGCAGATTTAGTCACTTTTCGCCCAACATCGAACCGCAATGTCCGGACTGCGGAGAGGCGTACTGCTCATTAGCTCACATGCTCTGGCAATGTCCTGCGTTACGCGACACAGAGTTCAACAACGAAGAGGTCTGGGAGGAAGCCCTTAAAAGCGGCGACCTCTCGCTTCAACTTCGGGCTGTCCAGAGGGCCTGCGAGAGGGCGGAGGGCCACGGTCTTCCGGTCCCTGCGTGGGAGCGGCCCGCGACTGCTACCGACTCCCCCTGAAAGGGGGCGTCCAAACGCAGTTCCTCAGGACCTGAATAAAAGTTCTTTGTCTGTCTGTCTGTCTGGTACTGTTGCTTGCGCTTGCCTTAGCGCGTGACAATATACTTATTCTCGGTGTGCTTTGGACTTTTCAATTAAAAATAAACATTTTCCTGAGATATTTTTTATGTATCTTTATCGAAGCGTGAACAGCGGCGAATAATAAAAATACGCCGGATAATTACTCCGCCGGTATAGGCCCGGATGCCTCTTCTTCTGGCAGAAGAATCTTGAGCGTCGGGGTCGGTCGGCATTTCATTGGATTAATTTGTGGATATATACCTATATGGGAATGTTATGTGCGCCGAATGCAAGTGCCTGCGAACGGGCTTATATAACCCCTCAATGCTGACCAACAAAGTTGTGCCAGTAAGCGTACCTCTTTTCCACGTAATCTAAGCATACCGACCTTTTAATTGAATAGCGCATTATACTCACGGGATTATTTTATTTACTAGATCTCTTTTGCTTTAGCCATTCACGATGTGCCACTGTGGGTGTTTGCCCACACTTTGCCAATCCTCCAGTATGGGTATGCGCCACTGTGACACAGGAGGTACAGATTCCTTAAATGTAACTAGATACGTGCGGTATTCCTCTGTGCATACACCTTTCATAACGATTTTCCCCTCGACAAGCATCATGCATCGCTTTCGTCCTTAAGACGTCTCATATACTGCCTCCGCCTGATTTGGTGTTTGCATTTTGGCTTAGCTTGTGAGCGGTGGAGCGCAAAGACATAAACATAGGATGAGATTAGAGTTGTGATAAAGACAACATTGCATGAGGTCGCACGCCACGTAGAATGAAAGCAAACAATTGTACCTGTCGTTGTTACTTGTATAGGATTTGAAACACCGCACTTAACTAAAGCTTCGCTTCACATAAATTTCAGCATGTGCGTTGGGTCTGCAATAAATATTTTTCTGCACCGATCAAATCAACACGCTAAAAAGCTTCCGCTTTATTCGTGTTTATATTTTCGCTCACTACACACAGAGAACTGAAGGAAACATCATTCCTCATGGTGCGAAGATATTTACTGTGGAAGAAGTTTCAGTGAAGGACGCCAATGGGTTAGCTATGTTAGTCACCGGAAACGGCCAGCGAAGAATAAAAAAAGATCCTTCGCAGAAGAGGCTTTGGCACCATGTATGACAATGAACAAAGAGAATTCTACCGTGCTTCAGCATTATATCCGTTTAACAGATACTATTGCTCTGAAGCTGTCATATTGACATAATTGCCTGAAGGCAACACCGAGACGGATTACTGAAGCGGTAATGTAAACGTGAAATCCATGCAATTTTTTTTTTATTCACTGAATCACTGGTTGCAGATAAGCAACCAGCGAGTCGCTCCGCGTTGCTCGCAACTAGAGCGACCTGGTGACGTTAGGGAAAACCAATTTCTTTATAGCAATATTTTTGTCCGACAGATGGCGCAGCAAGTACGCAAACGCGTTTTGATTTCACTCACCGTGGTACCGTAACCGTGGTTTCACAACAGTGATTCAACCGATAGAACTGACGAGTACGGAGCAGGTGAGGATACCGTGAAGGAGTTTAAAGAGAACCAGAAGGTCAGCGTGATCACGTCATCAAATAAGTAATGGCAGTGACAATAGTCCGACAGGGCTAGAACAAGGTCCTGTGTGAGTGTTAGCAAAGCGGTGATGATATATGCATGTTTACAAACAGTTTTTTCGACCCGATCTATGTCACTGTTGGATCTCGAAATGCCATTCCAGACGACCGACGCGTAATAATTAATATATATATATATATATATATATATATATATATATATATATATATATATATATATATATATATATATATTCTACCTCAAGGGCCCCGTTGGGGCATTACATGAGATGCTTGGTGGTGATGTGGCAGTAGCAATTATTCATGCAAGATGATCCTTTCGATGGCAGTTCTAAAGTGGGAGTAATACGTCGTCAGAGTGATATGGCTGGGTAGATTATTTCAGCCTTCGGCTGTATGTTGAAAAAAGGAGTGCTGGAAAGCTTTTGTATGGGCACGATGGGGGTAAACCGCATTTTGAATGGCTGTGGCGGGAAAAGCGATGAGATGGTCGGGTGAAGTTGTTCCCCGCTGGGGGAGAGTAAATGAATTTATGATAAAGGCAAAGTCGTGCTATCTTACAGCGAGAGGCTAAGGGTGGAAGACCTAATTGATTTTCCAGTGCTGTTATGCTGTCGTTATAGCAAAGTATGAATTTAGTCGTGCGGTTTTGGACTGATTCAAATCTGCTTGCTAGGTTAGCCTGATGCAGACCAAAGACAATTTTGGGCGCATGAAAGTCGTGTAAGCGTGGAGTTCAACAGTATTCGAGTTAAGGAAGACAGATTCTTGTGTACAAGTTACGGAAAGGTGTTAAATAACTGAATAACTGAACTGAACTGTACCACAATAGTACAGAATCTACAGAATAAGAAAAAGAAATGCTTGCTCTTTTGTGAGTGAAAGTCATGACTTTTGTCTTTTCAGCATTCAAGGTGAGGTTATTATTTTTGTACCATTTAGAGAAAGAAAACATGTCAGACTGCAAGATACGAGAGTCATCAACAGTATGAATTTCCTTAAATAGCTCGATGTCATCGGCATCTAAAACAAAAGAAATATTATGAATAAAGGAGAAATTGTTATTAATAAAAATTAAAAGAAAAAGGAATGGCCCTAATACTGATTATTGTGGGACGCCGCTCTAGTTGCCGTGTACAAAGAAGACATTTGTCCATTGACGTTACCATAACGTGATGTATCAAGAAGATAACTGCGCAAGAGATTGACAACTGACGAGTCAACACCAAAATGCGTAAGCTTGATCACAAGCAGTGAGTAGCTCACTACATCAAAATATTTGTGGAGATCCGAGTAAATGGTGTCAATTTGCCCCTCCTGAGCTAGTGGCGCGAAGATCTGCATCATGGAACTTGCAAGATTTGTGATAGTGAAGTGGCGAGAGAGAAATTCATGCTGATTAGAAATCAAGGCGTTCGTTGCAGTAAAAGATAATATGTTGTAAAGAGCAAGCTCAGAAATGTTATACCTGGCACATGGCACAGAGAAGAGAAATCGGCTGGCGGATAATTATAGAGATACTACTACTACTACTACTACTACTACTACTACTACTACTACTACTACTACTACTACTACTACTACTACTACTACTACTACTACTACTACTACTACTATTACTACTACTACTACTACTACTACTACTGCTACTACTACAACTACTACTACTATACTCAATCAGTCAATCTATCATGTTTATTTAACGTGCCCAGGAACAGCCCTAAGGTCTGAGTGCTGGCACACGCATACATTATAAACCAAAAACAAAACACTGCAGGGGGAAATCATGAAAAATAAATGAATTAAAATAAAAATTGTCAAAAGAAGAGAGTACCGACAACAAAGCGCAAAGTGAATACAAAAGAAAAAGGAGGAGAAGGGCACTTGAAGAATGCATGAAATTATAATACAAGGGAAAGCTCGGAAAAGAACGATGACAAGGAGTTATGAAAGATATCAAGATCACGAAAGTAAGCGTTATAAAGACTCTGTATTCTGTGGACAGTTGAGTGTTCGTGATGACAGGCAGGAACATGGAAAGGTCTATGTTCTCTGGTGACCTTGCGTGGGATACGAAACATGACACAGCGGAGAAGTTCGGGACACGTGAGGTTACCGTGAAGGAGTTTGAAGAGAAACAGAAGGTCAGCGCGATAACGTCGGTCGCGAAGTGAGGGCAATGACAACAATCCAACCGTGCTAGTACAGGGTGCAATGTCCAGGTTTGCAAAGCGGTGATTACATATGCTTAGAAACTTTTTCTGGACACGATCAATAATGTCACTAGTTGGATGTAAAAGAGCCATTCCAGACGACCGACGCATATTCGAGTTGAGGAAGACAGATGGTTGTGTACAATTTGCGGAACGGTGTAGGAGACTTAAATTCCCTCGATAGTCTGCATACAGAACCAAGAGAGCGCATACCCCGCATCGCAACACGTTTAGTGTGAGCCGAAAAGTGTAAGGTTGCATCAAAAAGTTTATTCCTATCCTATCCATCAAAAAGTACACCAAGATCTTGATCTCGCAGACCTTACACAACGGCACAGAATTTACAGAATAAGAAAAAGAAATACTTGCTGTTTTGCATGTGAAAGTCATGACTTTGGTCTTAGCAGCATTCAAGGTAAGGTTATTATCCTTGCACCATTTAGAAAAGGAAAACAGGTCAGACTGTGATAATTGACTGTGATAATGTGACAGGAGACTGTGAGGTGTGTGAATTTTCTTTAAAATCTTGTTTTCATAGGCATATAGAAGGAAAGAAGAGTTCCGAATAACAGAAAGAACGTCATTAATAAAAATAAAAAAAGGAGTGGTCTTAATACTGACCCTTGAGGGACGCCGCTAGTTGCTATGTAAGAATGTAAGAAGACGTTTGGCCATTGACGTTAACATAACACGATCTATTAAGAGGATAACTGCGCAAGAGATTCGCAACTGACGAGTTGTGAATGTCATAAGTGCGTAAGCTTGATCAGAAGCAGCGAGTGGCTGACTACATCAAAATCCTTGCTGAGATCGCAGTAAATGTTGTCAACTTGCCCCCTTTGAAACGGCGTGGAGATCTGTGCCATGAAACTTGCGAGATTTGTGATAGTGGAGCGGCCGGTGAGAAATCCATGCTGATTCGGAATGAGCGAGTTCTTCACAGTACAAGACAATATGTTGTGAAGAGCAAGCTCAAAAATCTTGGACGTAGCACAGAGAAGAGAAATTGGGTGATAATTCGAGACATCTGATTTACATCCAGACTTAAATACCGGAAAAACACGAGCAGTTTTCCACATGTGAGGGAAAGTGGAAGTAGTCAAAGAGTTATTAAATATAGATGTCAATACTTGAGCAAATATACTGCCGTAAGCTTTTAGAATTGCGGAGGGGATACCATCAGGGCCGCAGAATAGGGAATGCTTCAAGCGATTAAGGCATTCGTGGACCAGCTTTTCATCAAACAACACCGCACTAGATGTAGGAACTGTCGTGTGCTGCTGATTGACACCAGCGTTGAAACCTGCATCTTTATATAAGGAAGAGAAATGGGCTGCAAAACAATCCGCGGCTGCTTGGACTTCTGCCCATCTAAAGTCAAGTAAGCGAAAATCCTCTCCACGTTTATTGGAGCGCTTAAGGATATACTTCCGAAATTCCGCCGGCCGGTCGGAGGCGCTCTTTTCCAAGAATGTCATATATGAGTCTTGATCCCGCTTATAGAACGTTTACAGGGAGCCCGAAAAAAGCGGAATTCTTCTCTGCACTCATTAGGCAATGGAATTCTAGATTTTCGGTGCTTTAGGGCAATTATGAGTTCAGACTAAAACCAGTGGGCATATCTAGAGCGTTTAGGCCTGTACTGGGGAATGTATTTGCGCATACTGCTCAAAACAAGCTCCGTAAACTGATCTACTTGGTCATTAACATTGCTTTTGTCGGTAACCAGTGACCAGTCGGTGGTGGACAAGGAATATATAAACCAAGATAATCACCACGCTTGAAAGCAAAGCGTGGGGATTCATTTACGCCACTGGAGGAGCTCTGCCTCAATGCTGACACAGAGGCAGTTATCTTTAGTGGCGGATGAAACTTATCGGTACGCACAAGGAAAATTTCGGAACGAGAGACATCTAAAACTTGCGCATTCGAGATGCAAAGATCTAAGACGTTTCCACAGGAATTGGCGATCAAGTTATGCTGCTGAAGGGAACAGAAGGACAGTCCAACAACAGGCTGCATTTCTTCTCTGTGTAATGATTGTAATGAGAATATCTATGTGTGTTCCAATCAATACCTGGTGTATTAAAATCACCAAGAAGAATTACTTTGTGCTTACTATGGGAGGATATTACACTTTCAATGGAAGAGATGACTTCATCAAACAAAACAGTGGAAGTATTCGGCTGTACATAGAACAATCCAATCAATTTTTCACATCGGGCTAGGCTGACTTCTAGCCATATCGACTCCCGTACACTTTCTATATACGTCTCGGTGAATTGCCAACTGTGATTAGTACACCACCACCTTTTTGTTGAGATCCACTGAAATCCCGGTCACTGCGGAAGACGTCGTCGTGCGGTGGAAAGAAGTCTGAAGACTAAATGTCACCACACAGCCAAGGTTCAGAAATAACAAACATAGGAAAAGAAGATGAGATTGCATTGCAAAAAAATTCACGTGCTTTGGTGCGAAGTCCACGGGCGTTTTGGTAAAAAATGTCCAAATTACACGCCACTTTGATCCTGGGGGGTAACTTCTGTAGCATGAATCATGTCATCGTGTAGCACCCCGCGGAACGGCTTGAACAAGCAACCCATTGGCCACATTGACGGGTCGGGTCAACCGTTGGCCACATCGACGGCTACATGAAAAGAAGAATACGATTGATATTTATAAGTCGCCAGCAGGAGAGGGGAGAAATATTCAAGGCCTTTAAGTGGTTGGTCAGGTCGGAAGAGGTTGTTTCGGAGCTCAAATTAGACACAAAAATAGCCTTAGGTCGGTGCGGCCATTGGGCTACAGATAATGTCGAAGTCTTTCGGGCTCCAAGCGAGGCTGGACTCTTGTTTTTTTGTGTAGTCTCGGGTGCTTTTTCAGTGGACGAAGCGAAATCACGTGGGGAAACGGCATCTCGTCGTTCAGCAGTGCGTTGTAACACAGGCCCATCAGCTCGCGTTGAGGCAGGAGTAGAAGAAGTAGTAAGGGTAGATGACTTTCCGGAGTCGACAGGCATGTTCACAGGCGTGGCAGTTGCACGTCGCGACAGTTCGTCGCGCAGGCAACGAACCTCTGCTCGAAGGCAGGCGACGACTTGTGTCTGTTGCTCCACGCCGCGGGAATGGTCCTTACGAAGGCGTTCATTCTCCTCTCGCAGTTGGGAAACTTCTTCGCTCAGAACGAGATTCCCTCCAGCGCGTCGAGGAGACGACGCAGACCTGCCACGCCGCCGCCAAGGTCACCCGGTGGGGCACTAGAGGATAAGGGGGAGAAAGTTTGGGAAAGGGAAAGCTGCGGGGAGCACGCCGTCGGGTCGTTGTGGCTAGGATTAACACCCTGCTCATTGAACTCACACAAATTGCAGCAAAAGGAGCGCGATACCGACTTCAAAAGATCGAGTTCGTCGTCTGGCCAGGTCACACATTTCGCATGCACACGTTTCTCCCACTTTTCACAGCGAAAGAACTGCTGTTTTCCGAAAAAAGGGCACGAGCAGAACAAGCAGGCGTCCTTACTGGGCGCCATTGCTGTAGGACTAATTGATCCCGCAGCACTGCTACTACTACTACTACTAATAATAATAATAATTATAACAATAAAACACTTCAAGCCTTCTTGGTTGCGAACATCCATCGACACTAGGGGAATGCTACATCCCAGTACGTTACATCAATTACTGGTGTAGTTCGCAATTGGTAGCATTGCCGAATCTTTTCCGTGTCACATTGCGTCGGGCTTTGTGAGGTTTTACTTCCCGAGAAGTGTCGAGTTCATTTTTGGCCTGACTGCTCCCTCTTCATTGTACCTGCATCTTCTTTAAATAAAGGGACACTTTCTCGAAACGTTGCTAGCTACTGTAACCGGTTATTTCACAATGACAGATAATATTAAATAAATAAGAGGATTGCACAAGTTGACTCAACCAATCACATCAATAAAGTTAGTTTTCGGCGCTTCATTGCACCGCACCTCTGAATGTAGCCTTGTAGCTTTATTCGGTGCCACGTACGAAACAAAACGAAATAGAATAAATAATTTAAAATGTATGAATCTCCTCATAGCCTTTGCGGTTTCAAAACATATACCCCCAGCTTTAGGAAGGAATTCCTGTAAAATAAGCACGCTTCGATCACTGTTTTAGTAGCGGTGTGCGTATATTAGAAATTTCAAGGACGAATTACGAAACATAAAGATAACTTGGGTTGAAGAAAAAGTGGGTACTGCGGTTGACTGTGGTTAGTTGTGCTTTCAGTATTCTCCATAGAATGCTTCACGGCACGTTCAATTTTGTCAGCGCATGAATTTTCCACTGACCCTATATATACCAAGTCATGTGTCAGAAATCCCGGCGTGGCTCTAAAAGGGGGAGGAAGGCTGGGTTTGCTAAGTCCATCTGAACTTTTATTTCACCTTCGTCGTCAGGCCTTAGACGTATTCGTCCTAAGCTCAAACCTTTCCATAGGGCGAAGAAAAATAAAATTGCCTGCCACCACTGGGCTATGGAACTCCTGCACCTGAGGCGCGTTGTGGGAGTCGAACGCAGTAAGCACTGATTTATCATGGAGATATTTTTCTTTTAGCCTTAATACACCAAAAACAGAACCGAGTATATACCACAGAGATAACATCGCTATGCACATACTCGAAACTATGACAAACACACATGCGTCCAACAAATGCATCCAGTCCGGTGGAATTACTTGCCCAGCATGCCACTTGATAAATAAGTTGTAGTTTCACGACAAAAACGCTCTAATAGATCGCGATCTTTCGCTATGTCATGTTGCTGGGTCTATACGGCCATGTCACAACATGAACATGTCATATATACCGCCAGTATCACTAAAAGGTAGAAACCTAATTAAGTATGGCGTGATGTCTATGGCCTATTTAGGTATTCGTTGGATAATGTCTCAAGAAAATATAGCATGTCTGCAGTTTCTAAGACAGTCTCGGCACGTGGACACAGTCGGCAATTCGTTGACCACGGCACAAAGCGGCCCCCGAAATTTAGCCAGGTTTTAGCAGGAAAGGTTTCCGAGTGAAACATTGGCGCTTGGTAGTGTATGCGGAGTTTAACGGACCATGTACACCCTAGAGTAGAGAAGACTGTGCATGTATTTCGAAGGGGAAGAAGAAGACGACGCTCGAGCCGTGGTTGCGCTCGCATCGGCTCTCGCTTTGCACCAATTTTTCTAGTGTTTTTTTCACCGAGTGCTCACTAAATGTTGTTTCGCTTCGGATCTGTGAAGACATCAGGATTCTACCGATACCATATTTGACTGCAGCGAGTGATTTTCCGCCAATTTATGGTCATTTTCTTCTTGTGAGGGGCGGCGCCCTCGCTAACCATAGCAAGCGGCTCGGAAGACCGCGCTTATGCTATCTATAGGCTTACTTTTGCCTGTGGCCGGCCCTTTGGAGACCGGTACGCTTAATTTCTTACTCAAGATGCTGTATCACGAGGATGGGGAGGATATCTCCCCGAATGAGGTTACTCAAGATCAAGGTTGGCAGTCCGCGGGGGTCAGAAGAGTTGGTGCCAAAACGCGCACGGCTGACTAATGCGCTATCGCCGCAGCCGGGAGCGCGCCGCGGCAAGCAGGTGGTGCTGCGCTAAAATCCAAGGTGCTACGAGCGGGACGGATGCCCTCACTTCCTTGAGATGATATCAAGATTGTGATCAGGCCACGAGGTGGACTGGATATCTCCAAGATTGGCGCGGTTCTGGTGGATGACGCCATACCGTGTTCCATACATCACACGTGTTCCGTGTGATGCCGCCGCTGGCATCAGCCAGGACGATCTGTGCGAAGATACGCTATGCTCGAATCTACAGCAAACTATTATGGTTGCCAGTACTCCCAAGCGCGAGAATGCGAGCCGCTACTTCCAGATGAGGCAAATACTCATCTCGGCCAAGGTACATGAGCTCAGTGCCTACGAGACGGCCCCGAACTCCACGTGCAAGGGGATGATCTGCAACACCCCCCCTTCAAAACGGCGCTGACGTCATCGATGCCAAGATTGTCAACACCAATAATCAACTCGCCTTAGCAGCCAAGAGAATAGCCCAAACTGGCACGGTCATCGTCGCATTCGACGGGCATCGTGTACCGAACTTTGTCAGGTATGGGCCAGTTGCTCATGCAGTGCGGCTGCCTCGGTCATCGCGTCGACGTGTGCCCCACTCCCGGTGACGTCATTTGCCGTGGCTATGGTGCCCCTAGCCCCGATGAGCAGCATCAGTGTACCCCCAAGTGTATACTCTGTGGTGGCCAGCATCTCACGCCTAGTAAGAAATGTGCTCAAAGGTTCAAGATCCCATACATCCTGCGTCGTCGTCGCAGTAAGCGCGCCAAGATGGCCGGTGCCGACACTGCGGACAACTTCCAGGCTTCGTCTACCCTGGGTGCTCAGCGCAGAGGACGCTCCCGTTCCAGGGGCCGCTCCGCCTCCAGAGGACGTTCCGGCTCCCGCTCCGGGTCCAGAGGACGGGCCTGTTCACGGGGACGCTCCGGTTCTCGGCCTCGCTCCAGCTCCAGGCCAGGGCACGACACGTCGGGGCGGATCAGGTCCCGCTCCCGCACGTCCACCGCCCTTAGAAGCAAGAAGAAGCTGACGCTCTCCTGGGCCGACAAGGCCCGAGGGGGACGTGAGGCCCCAGAGGCGACGACCTGCCTCGCGGTTCGCACCACGCGAACGAGCTCGAGGAGTTGCGCCGAGTTAACGAGCAGTTGAGGAAAGAAAACACGCGGGTTAAGCAAGAAATGAGTGGGCTAGCCGCGGAGATGGCGGAGATTATAGGAAGCTCGCGCTTACACGCTCACCGGCGCAACCCGCCTCGGTCGCGGTCCCGGTCGCCAGGATACGTCCGAGGCATCCCACGGGTTTAGCGTGCCCAAGCGTCGAGCGGTAGAGAACCAGGCAGGAAGACAAGAATATAAAACTACTCTCGGAACTCAAGAATGCCTTCGCCAGCATGTAGGCTAGCTTAGTAAAGGTCCAGGCAGCTATAGCGCACTCCAAAATGGAATTAGGTGCACTCAGTGAACGCATCAGCAAATTGGAGGAGGTTGATGCCAGGAGCGAACCCAGGCCGGCTCCTTCGCAGGTCGCAGCACAACGCAATGTACTAGCACCACCAATGGAAGGCGTGATTCTGAGGGCCGCCTTATCCGTTCCACCCTCCCCTCAGCCTAGACATGGGTAGTGCGGACGGGAACTTTAGCATCTGGCAATGGAACTGCGGAGGGTTTCCCAACAAGAAGGCACTTCTGCAGCAATATTTAAGAACCCTCGCAGCTAAGCTCCAAATCATCGCTATTCAGGAAGTTGCATCTAGTACCCACATCAAACTCGCGGGTTATCTCGTAGTATCATCACATTCAGGAGATAGGGCAGCTGCTACCCTCGTCAACAAAAGGTACGATTGCCTCTCGTGCGGCCTCGGCGCAATTGGCGATGGCATCGAGTACGTCGTGACTGAAATCCTCATGGACCCACCCAGAAGGGGCCTCAGAAGAAACAGCCTCTTTATCCTTAACGTATACTGCAGTCCCAGCTATCGCAGAGCGAGAACGGACTCTCTCCTCAAGAGGGCCGGCCGTTAGCCTGGCCGGTGGGCACCCCCTTGTCGTCGTCGGGGATTTCAACGCCCCACACGGGGTGTGGGGGTACACCTATGACACGCTCAAGGGACGCGAGCTGTGGCAGACTGCGATGGAAGCAGACTTGACCCTCATCACCGATAACGATTTCCCCACTAGGAGAGGCAACTCCACATGCCGGGACACTACGCCAGACCTCTCTTTTATCAAGAACGTCGGGGAGGTTAAGTTGGTCAACACGGCTCTAGACCTCGGGAAGTGACCACTACGTCATCGAGGTCTCCCTCGCGGTTGCCCGCTGTAGGACGAGGAAATTCAAGGTGATCGACTAGGACGTTTTCCGCAAGATCAGAGCCGAGCGCGCACCGACGGCCGAGACAGATTTTGAAAGTTGGTGCAAAGGCATCAGGGATGATGCCGTGGCGGCGACTAAGGAGGTCGTCACTGACCTCGACGTTGACAAGATGGATAGCAGGTTGGCCCGCCTACTGGAAGCAAAGCAAGCCCTCCTTACGAGATGGAAGGGGCAGAAGCATAATAGGAGGCTCCGCAAGAAGGTTTCCGAGAATGACAGGGAGATCGAAGAGCACTCCAAAAACCTGTGTAAACAACAACGGGAGGAACTCTGCGAATCCGTCGAGGGCCAGCTCAGATCCAGCAAGAGCTGGGGTCTGCTCGAACACCTTCTCGATGAGCGCAGCACCAGGTCCAGCCAGAGACGATCTCTCGCGCGAGCCATCCACCTAGTTTCTGACTCTACTCCGGACGAGTTGATTGTCGACAGGCTCATAGCCAAGTACTTGCCAGTCGCGGATAGCTCTGCCCTCACCCAGTTCCCGGACTACGCGGGGTGTGAGGTGCCGGAGTTGGACCAGGACTTTACTGCGGTCGACCCGCCGGGGTGGCTCAGTCAGCTAAGGCGTTGCGCTGCTGAGCACGAGATCGCGGGATCGAATCCCGGCCGCGGCGGCCGCATTTCGATGGAGGCGAAATGCAAAAACGCCCGTGTGCTTGCGTTGTAGTGCACGTTAAAGAACCCCAGGTGGTCAAAATTATTCCGGAGCCCTCCACTACGGCGTGCCTCATAATCAGAACTGGTTTTGGCACGTAAAACCCCAGAAAGAAGACTTTACTGCGGTCGAGATCCGACAGCAAATCCGCCCCTGACCCAGATGGCGTCACTAACAAGATGCTCAAGAATCTCGATGATGAGTCGATCGACTTACTCACCGAAAGTTTTAATAAAGTCTGGGGCAGTGGACTGTTCCCCACAT
Source organism: Dermacentor silvarum (assembly GCF_013339745.2). Classification (NCBI taxonomy): domain Eukaryota; kingdom Metazoa; phylum Arthropoda; class Arachnida; order Ixodida; family Ixodidae; genus Dermacentor; species Dermacentor silvarum. The sequence goes on along the minus strand of NC_051154.1, from coordinate 186,330,869 downwards.
AGTGGAATACAGCCTGCACGGCACTCATCTACAAACCCGGTAAAGCACCAGGAATCGGCAATCTAAGACCAATTTCCCTGACGTCCTGTGTCGGTAAAGTTGCAAAGCATGCCCTGCTGAGCCGGCTCACGGTGCACTTCGAGACCAATGACATATACACCCACAATATGATTGGTTTAAGAGCCGGCCTCTCGAAACAGGATGCCATGAAGCTGATAAAGCACCTAATCATCGACCGGAGCACGGCAGATACCAGAGCCATCCTTGGATTAGACCTGGAGAAGGCCTTCGACAATATCTCACACGAATTCGTTCTCCAGTCTATTTCCAGCCTCGGGCTTGAGAAGAAGGCCTACAACTTCGTCCGATCCGCCCTTCATTAGAGAACTACCAAGCCGAAGATTGAAGGATACCTCTCGCAAGAGATCACCCTCGGTTCACGCGGCATGCCTCAGTTCTCAATCATCTATCTCTCCAACAATATTCAACAACGCAATGATCGGGCTTTCCAAGAAGCTCGCCAAGATTCAAGGAATCAACCATACCATGTACGCAGATGACATCATCATCAGGTGCGCCGGCTGTAGCGACGGCCAAGTTGACGCCATGCAGAGCGCCATTGATGCGACCGAGCGCTTCCTCCGCCCCACTGGGTTCAGTTGTTCTCCATCGAAGACTGAACTACTTCTCTACAAGAAAAGACCCAGAGGCGGTGGCTATCGTGGTTTGAGACCGGCGTCCGAAAGCGAAATACGGCTTTTCACTGGTGACGGGTCCCCGGGCCCAGAGTGGGCTCGCTCCGAATATTGGCGATGTATATCGAGTCTAACGGTGCCAATGGCATCGCACTCAGCAAGATCATCGCCAAGACGGAGAGTGCTCTCGGCCTCATCCGGAGGATCGCCAACAGGCACCGGGGAATCAAGGAAGACAATATCATCCGCATTATACATGCTTTTGTGCTCTGCTACCTTTCATATTCGGCAGCCATGCATAATTGGCATGTTGCAGAGAGGGAACAAGCTCAATTCCCTCATCAGAAAGGTCTTCAAGCTCACCCTCGGCTTACCTGTAAGCACTCACACCGAGAACCTGTTCAAGTTCGGAGTGCACAACACGCTCGAGCATCTTGCGCCTCGAATCGAGGCGCAAGAGCACTCACAGCTGCTCAGGCTATCCGGCACGCCGGCGGGCCGCAACATAGTCGACGAGATGGTCCTCAACTCTGTCGATCAGAGCCCCGATGCCGTGTGGATTCCCAGCGACATCAGATCTTAACTACACATCGCGCCCATTCCCCGCAATATGCACCCCGCACACAACGTCGGCAGACGTCGGGCCAGAGGTAGAGCTCTACTCGAGCATGTCCGTAACAACCAAATTGAGGCAAGCTTCGTCGATGCCGTGGTATATGTCCAGCAACAGGCATTCGCCGTCTCCATCGTCGACTCAGCTCACCAAGGCTGGAAAACAAGAAGCCGTTAACACACCAATGTCACTCGTATCCAGGATCACTTGCTGCGCTACGGTGCGCACTTCGTACGCCTTGGTAGCCGAACAGGTTGCAATTGCGCTGGCTGTGGTCGATGGTCGCAGAGAGGCAATATATAGCAATTCCAAGGCGGCCATTAAGACCTTCCAAACCGGGATGGTCTCCCCTCTTGCCCTTCGCATTCTCCAAAGCGTCAAAACTATATCTCCCCATTTTCTCAGTTGGTTTCCCGCTCACTTGGGGTCGACTGAGGGCTCTCCTTCTAACCCTAACAAGAGCGCGCACGAGGCCGCGTGAGGACTCAGTAACCGCGCCGCCTCCACAGTTCCCCTGCCCCGTGGTTAACCCTTGCTCACGTATAATGAGATCACCAAGCATTACTATCTGTCAACACGGCTATTCCCCCTCCCGCACCCTGCCTTATGCAGGGCGTGGGCGCTGATCCTTCGACTTTTACAAGCCCGTGCGTATCCTAACCTTGCGGTTCTTCAAGCTATATGCCCTGAAAGGTATCCCGGTGCGGACTGCTGTGCCTGTGGACTAACGGCAACATTGCACCATGTGTTTTGGGAGTGTGAAACCATCGGCTCCGCCTTCAGCGAGGAGCTCTTGGGCAGCCCCAAACTCAACGACCAAACCCTGGCCGTCCGGAGTGCCCGCGATCGGGCCGTCAAGCTCGGCTTGGCGGTCCCTACGTGGGACTAGCCGGGTGGTGCGGGGTCTCCCCTGCGTCTTCTCTGGACCGAAATAAAGTTATCTCACTCACTCACTCACTCACTCACTCACTCACTCACTCACTCACTCACTCACTCACTCACTCACTCACTCACTCACTCACTCACTCACTCACTCACTCACTCACTCACTCACTCACTCACTCACTCACTCACTCACTCACTCACTCACTCACTCATGTATTTCGAAGGCCACAACATGCGATACTGTAGCGAACGAACACGAGGCTGTGCCCATCGCAAATCTTGCGAAGATTAAGGTGTCCGCTGTGACAGTCTGCTGGTGTCGCACTCACTCGGGACATTCGTTGTAGAAGTTGTGGCCTCCGAGATGGTTAATCCTTAGCAGGGGCTTTCAAAAGAAGCTCACCAAGGCTGGAAAACAAGAGGATGTGGGCTTTCAGTGCACGCCAGACATACTTACATTTATGTACTACGATATTCTTCAACCGCACCCCAACCCCTTATCCCCAAAGCACTCGTTAACCACTGGAGTCTAGGCCCTTCCACCGCAGTGGGCGACTGCCATTAAGTTAGGGTTGGTAACCAGGGGCCGGATTCACAAAAACGTTCCCACGCTAAAACTGTTCGCAGAAACAGGTATCAGCCAATCGTGGTGCTGGACATATCATTAGCGAAGGCGGCTGGCCAATGGCAAGGAGCACTTACGAACGAAAAGCTTTGGAAATTCGGTCTCAGGCCCCCCTGGGAACCCTCTCTGGGCCCTTCGGTTAAGGACAGAGCCTCTGATAGTGATGATGGTTGGAAATTTTGAGGACCACGTTCAACCATTCAACGACGTGCACTTGAGCCATGATAAAGCGTTCTTGCTTTCAGTGCCACTAAAGCAAACACGGCGCCTTAAGAAAACAGCTTCCGCTATTTTATTCGCTTTCTGAGATCAGTACGACAATATTTGCCCCAAAATATCAAGTGGGAATTTTAAACAATCCTGCTTTCTTTGAAGGATGTCCTGCTCGATTTGAAGGAGAAAAGGAACCTGGGCCGGTATTTTGTAGCGATGCCTTTCCGATGCTAATGCCTTTTCGCGCTTTCCGCGCTTGGTCAGTGGTCAGAGCGACGGTCCGCTCACGTTATCAACGGGATCAGCCGGCCGTGAGTGGTGGATGATAAAAGTAGCATAGAATAAGGCATAAGGCATCGCTTCAAAATACCGGCTCTGTCTTTCAAAGATGTATCGGCCTTCAAGTGACAGGCATGCCCACTTTAACCCGCGTGCGGAGAAGAATACGTGATCCTCGCCTTTACGAAGCGCCTACGCGGGAACTGCATGGTAAGCATTTTCATCACGCAGCGAAAAAACTGAAACCGCAGAATTTCAATGCAGATGAAAAAAAAAAAACAAGCAACAAAAAGAAGTAAATGAACCGCTTAGATCCTTGGAAAAGCGCCGGGGTCATTAGTTGGTAATGTTGAGAGCCGTCCAGCAAGGAATTTCTCGCGCGGACGTGCATAACGATCGCCAGCGAACGCACGCGTGAAGAGTTGAGCTTTTGGCGCGCACTTAATGAGGCGCCGCAATGCGTAAGACATTCAAGGCGCGCTCCAAGCGACTGAGGCTTTGAGAGTCTGATCAATCCTACCAAGGAGCCCCCCCCCCCCCTCCCCCCGTCGCCAACTGAATTGCAGCTGCATCGAACTACGCAGGGCTCTCTATCGCCGCGGTCGATCTGATTAACCGGTGCGTACAAAAACGTTCATATGTACCAGTAACGAGTGTTTGGCAAGGGTATACGATCGCGCACCCGCTTGGGACAAAGAGGAAGTGCGCGATGAAAACATCAAGCGTATTCAAAAGACCCCTCAAGAGCACACCGCGCTACGAAGGCGCACATGTATATATATTTTTCATCCTTTAATGAGAGAGAGAGAGAGAGCATACTAAATTTAAGTCTGCTGAGGATGGTGAGCTTCCGAGTCTCAGTGCAGGGCCTCACAGGCTGCGTTTTTCGCGTGGTGCACTCATTCATTCCGCCAGGTATATTTGGTCCCAGTAGGTTGTCGCCGGAACCATTCAGCAATTGGTGTCATGGTGCTCTTTGTCCATACCTGGCCCTTGCCCCATAAAATACCACGCATCATCATTCAGCAATTGGTTTGGCTGGGGTAAGTGTACTGTATTTTGGTAACGGAGTAAGATATGGAGGGCAAGTTCTCACTGAAGATCTAGAGTTACTGTAGGAAGATCCCCTGCCATGCCTCCACTGCGGAGGCTATCCAAAGACCTCGCACATACTCTCGTTTTGAAATAGGGTTGTGATGATCGAGGAAGGAATCATTTCCGCGGCAGTATTTAAGGATGCTTTTTCTGCGGTTCTATTTATTTCTTATCACCCTTCCCATTTAGTGGCAAGTCCGCGCAATATTGCGGCTTCGTTTGAGTCAATGATGAAAAATGGAAAGAATCATTTCAAAATATATGGCTGCCGTATTTTATTTTATATTGTTAATTCAATTGCATGATAATCATAATTAGAATCAATTTATTCAAGATTTAAAAAATGATGGCGAGAGCATGCAGAAAGATTTGACGATGGCCGGCCACCTCAACGAAAGCTGTGGTCTTCATATTCGCAGAAATCTTAACATAGCAGTATGGCAGAAACAGGCACTACTACACATATACCAAAACAAACGCCGAGAAACAGTATCGACAAATAGAAGTCAAAGATCCACTAAAATTATTGCAACGTGAGAAGACATACGATTTAATAGAAACGGAAGATTATATCTCTGGATTTGCCGACCCTAATGTCTTCACGTTTTCGGATTTAACTGAATAAGACTCTCTTCCCATATTGCCGGGAAAAGACAACCAGTGTTCCCCTGGTTCTCTCTCAGGGAACAGTAAAAAAAAAAAAAAAAAAACGCTGGCCTCAAGGTGCTGACCCGACGTCTAACGGCAAATCAAAGAACGGGGGGAAAAAACACTCCGTCATACAGTCTATAACGTTTGAGGGGAACTGCTTCTAGAAGCTCTAGCATTTGCACGCCGAAATTTTCTAACAATGTTGCATATAAAGAGTGACAGATATAGCGACGCTCGACGCCTTTTTCGATATACAAACAGCCGCTGTGTCCAAGTGCGGCTTCACATGAATGGAAAAGAAAAAAAAGGAAAAGAAAACATGCATTCATTTAAGTAACATTGTACTGGATGTCTAACTGGTTTGAAGACGAAGCTCAGTGTATTAGAAGGCGCAAATTATGCAGTGCTGGACCCGAATTAAAAAAGAAAAAAACTGTTTTGTTTCCTTATTGATCAACACGTCGTTTTTTGCTACTCATGACATCGCTCGGCGTGATAAAAAGATGATTGCGGTGGCGACATCCAATCCTGGAGGGCACCTGTATGAACACGGGCCGCGTATATCGTATTCAGTGCACCATGCAGCTGTATACACTGCTTTCTATGCAGCTGAATCTCTGGCCACTTCGCGCCCCATCGCACCGAATGTTCTTTCTCTATTTTGTTACTGTACCAACACATGAATTTCTGTGGTATTCTTTTAATGGTCGATACATTTATGAATTGTCAGAAAGTAGAAATGTAGACTGGCAAACGTCGCTGTAACGATACTACAGAATGGCCTTCTGCGTGTGGCTATCTAACAGGGGCTTCTGATTGCGAATCGAGCTCTGAATGCCGCAAAGATCAGAGGAAAATTTTACTAACGAATCTGGGGCCGAATTAACAAAGCTTTTCTTCCGTAAGTGTTATTTATCATCGGCCAGTGGGATTCGCTAATGATATGTACAGCATCAGGATTGGCTCAAATTTTCTCTTACGAACAATTCTAGCGAAAGACGTTTTAGTGAATGCGAGCCCTGGCTTCCATTGATGTAATTTGCAGAGAGTGGTCGAATATTTAAAAAGAAAGGCCAATCGAAAAGCACTATTCTCATTTAATAGGTAACATGACAGCTAATAGCTAGCAGGTAGCGCTAAGATTGTCTGTGTTTGAAAACTGCTCTACGGTCATATCAAGAAGAAAAACATTTAAGAAACATGAAACCAACAAAAGAAAAAGAGATATGCATTTCCAGCAGCAACAATAATCATACTGTGCTATTTATTAATTGGATTGCCGGAATACACAGCCAAGAAATCTTGTAGCAGCCCCCTCAGCCACCTGTTGGCTTAGAAAGGACAAGCAGTGCGTAGCTAAGATTTCAAAATCTTATCACTAAGTTATGACAGGACAAATAAAAAGCAATAGCATGTTACAACAGAAAAAGAAAACGTCTTGACTCTGAAATGGTGCATTAGGGTTGAAATGTCAGTCTTCAAAGATGAAATATCAAAAATATTGATACAATTTTTCCTGCTCTCCTTGGAAACAAAAGCTTCGTGCGTTTAGCCGAAAGAAGTGTCAGTTCGCCTCGCGAAGCCATTCGGAAGCCAAAAATATATAGGGGCAGCGTACTACGTGCGGTGGTATCAAGAAAGAGATATAGCGTTCTTGTGAGTGTATATTTGAGGATCTCCTGTCGGTCGTAATAAGACTTAAACGGACAACATTACTTTACTGCGCATTGGAGCGCATAAAACATGAATAAAAAGAAAAAAAAAACATACCGCAGTTTCACTCGCAAGGCTATAATTTGCTATCGATTGCGATAGTAAATAATTAGACAGCTATACAAAGTAGGGATGGTAGTTTTATCGGCTGTATAAACTTGTAACATTCGCTTACTAACTAAACTAGCAAGCATGGTGTCACGCGCACACAGGCAAATCCGAACACATCCCACTCCATTGCCGCGGTGGCGGGCGGCCACCATCTTATCGCACTTGGACTTTATACGGAACATCACGGTGACGGCGACAGCAAAAAGTCGCCTAAAGTGTCCATATAATTGCTATCGCAATAAAAAAGTAACGCGAAGGGTTCTCACACTTACTTTGGTCGAGTCAACACGAAGGATATATATCTCGATGCCCCCGTACCAAAGCCAGCTTCCTACTTTATATATTATCTCACTTAAGCGATGGAGCGCTCTACAAATTGAGCTTTGGCCTTATGTGGCATGTCGCTCCATCTACTGGCGAATAACAAAGATGCGGGCGTGGAAGAGGAAGTATAAAGACGACTGAAACTAAAGCAATAATTAACGAGTTCAACACCAAACTAGATCTAAATCAAGGTCGTGGTTTGAATTCGTCTCTCAGGATGGTGCGTTAGGCAATGCGTAGGAGATTGCGGGAGGAAATAGCAACTGAACGGCGCTTGAATATTTGCGAATTCGTTTCTTCTCCTTGCTCCTTCCTTGCTCAAGAAAGAATTCAACGGTAATCTTAGTTTCAATTACTTTGACTGCTTCAGAACAATATACTGATAGTTATTAAAATGCGAATGCAAGTTACTGCTCATGCACTTTGGATACTGAAAAGTGGGAGCCGGGATGTAAGGTATTTGGTGCGTGAGTTGTTATATCCTCCTCCCCCCCCCCCCCCCAAAAAAAAAGAAACAAAAAAGGAGAAGGTTGAAGACCAACGAAGCTGTTTAGCATACTACACAGAGGTGACACAGTATGGGGAGGCCGCGTATAGTCCGGACTCCCTAGGAGCAACGCGCCTACGAATACCGACGGCAAACAGACACGAAAATGCAATCGTCGCTGGAAGTGCGCACAACACGCGGCCTCCCCATGACGACGAGAGAGAAGTGAAATTCAAAATGGAGAAGAGCCCATTGTCCTATACACACGCGCGACGGTGCCGCCGCCCCGGGAGAGTGGCACTAAACTCGGCACGCAAGCGATTGGAACGCCGAAAAAGAGAGGGCGGTGCGAACGTAGACATGGCCGACGCGGGTCGGCCTTTTTGGCTAAGATGCGATGGTTATACTCAATAGTTTTAGCATTTTATATTACTAAGACCACTAACTGATGTTTTAGCCATTTTTTCGTTGGATTTTTTTTTGTATACACTCTTATCCCGTTATCTTTTGGTTTTGTAACCCGTCCATTATGATGTTTGTAGTTAGCATAATAAAAAAACTATGTTGTTACTCTTGTTCCTAGGACCTCTTTGGGTCCCAGGTGTGACAAGGGTAGTTCAAGGGCGGGTTAAAGGTCCCGGAGCCCACCACCCGGAGTCCATAGTGGTATGTGCCATTGCAACCGCCGTGGTTGCTCAGTGGCTATATTGTTGGGTTGCTGAACATGAGGGCGCATGATCGAATCCCGGCCTCGGCGACCGCATTTCGGTGGGGACGAAATGCAAAAACACACGTGTACTTAGATTTAGGTTTAGGTGAAAGAACCCCAGGTGGTCCAAATTATTCCAGAGTCACCCCACTACGGCGTGCTTCATAATCAGATAGTGGTTTTGGCATGTAAAACCCAATAATTTAATTTTTTTATGTGCCATTGCACTTGGACCCTTGCTTGACTATAACCGGGATCGGCCCACATTTTTGCACACGCACACGAAAAATGAACGGAAGCTTAGCCATAAACAGATTCGCTGTAAAAGAAAGAAAAAGAAAAAAAAAATCTAAAGCTTCTCCCTATCGATGACGACGAAAGGAGAAAGCATCGTCAGCTGGAGACGTTCAATTACGTTTTTAAGGTCTCTATGGTTAAAGTTTCGTTTGAGTACTGCCTCCGAACGACTGCATGGCGAATGGTGAAAGGCGCTTTTGACTCTTGCATCAGGATTTGCGCAGGACAATAGTATAACGCGAAAAGCGAACGAGCGCGTTTGGATATTATGTTGCTGCAGCAATGCGAGCAGCTGCTTTGCCACGCGTTCACTTACGAGTACACGCTTCGTAGTCGAATTTACGCTTGGGTCATTAAAACCGTAAACACTGTAAAAGGCCTCGAGCGAAGAAGATCACAGAATTCTGAAAGCCTACAAAGTGACACTCACGGAACATTAAACTTCAGCCCTAATATGTTCAAAGCACTAAAACTAAAAGCATCCTGTACATTCTTTTTACTTTGTCAGTTACTCATCGCTGACGCACAAATGCGTCAACCCTGTCCTTACATTCTTTGCAGAGCCTCTCGCTCTTTCAGGGCAGCCTGCGCGAGGCGGACAATGCAATACTGCAGCTATATGGAAGCTGCAGCTCACTGCGCATCGTTGTCCGTAGGCGAGTCACGAATCCAAGCCGGGTCAAAGTGCACACCACTGTCACTCCTTCATTACGACGACACTGGAGTTTTGCTATTTCCAAATCGCATCCTGCGACCGCGGATACGGCTCAAACGCTGCTTCGCGCCCCGTTTCCGGTGTCGATTCGAGAGTGCCGGAGCCACTCGTCTCCCTCTTGTATAGGCTCGTTTCGACTGCCGGCCAGGGCGAATGAGATTGCCAGGTCGAACTTACCGCATTGCCCGCTTGAATTTTTTTCGCTTGTCTTTTGCTGGACAGGGGCGCAATCTCATCGCGACTGTCTAGCTTTACCTATATACGCGTAGTTAAAGGTGCAGGAAGGAGCGAAAGATAAAGTAGGAGTGGGTAATAGGCGTAAGAGCGGAGGCATCACATGGCGCTCACAAAGCAGGTCCGACTTCCGTCCTAAGCCCAGAGCGCGCTGTGCGGGGAGGGCCGCGATCGTGCCATCCACGCAATACACTGGCGGACGTACAGTGGCCGCAGGCGAAGTTCCCAGGACCTTTGACGCCTGCGCTCGCGCTCCTTCACGCCGCCACGCAGGGCGGGTTTCGCTGCGAGGGTGAAGGAAGGAAGTGGAGGCGATGGCCCGCCACTTCTCCTAGCAGACCGTCATTAAGGCGAGGTCCGACTCGCCGACGTGCATTCACAATCCCGGCTCACCTTCTCTCTCTCTCTCTTCCATAGTGAGGAATGCTCGCCGGTCAAACGCGCCCACGTCATCGCGGCTTTGGTTGTATAAAGCGTGCATAGTATACGGTGCCCTCTTTTATCTGCTGCGTGGCCGGATGGCGCGCGTAATAAGATCGGCGTGTAGTAGTAGGAACGGGTATTTTGTTAATGGACCGCTCGTATCGGCTCGGCAGCAGGTGGAATCTGACGCCGGGAACCCAGAATGAAGGCAGGGCTCGCATCTCCGTTTTTACCCAATCACTGAATTTCCGGTCAAGCCTTTTGTTTCGCCCACTCAGATTTCTGATAATATCGATGAATATAAAAATGAGAGAAGAACCAGTTTTAGTACCCTCATGGCGGCCACTATAATGGAGTCATGATTTTGTCGTTTCAAGATAGAAGACAGTAAACGCATTGATACATAATACGCGCATAATAAACCTCGACAGATTAGACCTACAATGCATAGCGTATTTCCAACGCACATGTTTCAAGAAGTTACGATGTTATTATATATATATGAGGAGCACAACTTCGCGGTTATCTTTGGTTTATTTACCCAACAGTTTCGGTCAGTCCACCGACTGAAACTGTTGAGTAAATAAACCAACGATAACCGCGAAGTTGTGCTTCTGATCTTTCTAAATACTGAAAAATCTCCTACCCTTTCTACCCACTGAAAAATACAGTTAGTACTCTATGTACAGGGTGTTTCATTTTAGCTGCACCAAATTTATAAATATTGCCTGTGGCAGATAGCACAATTATAATCCTTGATCTAAACTAATCGAGTAGGCGGCCATTACTTCCACAAAGAATCAAAATGCCTAATTGAATAATTAACGTAATTACGCTAATTAACTTTTTTAATTAATTATCTTATGGCACATCTTTCAATCTACGAATTATAGTCCCTGAGTTCACAAGGCGTATTCACTTGGAACGAATTCTGAGGACTGAACCAGTTTCGAGATATTAATTTTCAAAGTGTCCGATGAAATGCATGGGCGTTCCAGTTAACTCTATGCTTCAGTGCATAAAACAGCGTTTTCCTCAAAAAGTTAAATTCCAAAGAGACGTGGTTTCGTGGCTTTTGTCCGGAATGATGTGGAGCGGGCGTTGTCATCACCGCCTTCAACTGAAATCTCTATCAGTAATGGCCTGATCTTAAGAAGTCGGTTAAAACTCCTGGAGCAAGGAGTACAGGCAGTATACACTTACCTTGCGGCACAGGCAATGTTGTCGGCATGCGCTGTTGTCGCTTTGTATGTTCTGTTAATCCAGACACGTTCAAAAGCGTATTTAACGCAACAAAAGGTTACCGCACAATCACAGTTTGCAGCATCACATTTGTGTGACACATTTGCACGAATTCACCACAGCCACTTCTTTAATTATAGTTAACACACCGGTGACAAGCAAAGTAATAAGAATTCAAAGTGTAGCCTCTACGAGATAAACTCAGAAATGTAACAAATCAATCATATTCTTTAGTAATTATCAATGATTTGCTGTCATTGACAAGCAACATTTTGCCCTCACACTCCTTGGTGTGGTCTAATTTCCACTCAAGATTGTCTTCAATCCTTCCAGTATATCAGCAGCTTTCAGAAGAGTTGAGCTTTCCTTGATATATGAAATAAAGCAAAGAGAAAATTGAATTAGGCACGCACTACGCGCATATACTGGGTGTTTGCAAAAATGCGTCGAACGAGCACGAAGCGAGCGTCCTTAACACGCCATGATCTAACTCGCTTCGTACTCACTCAATGGTGAAGCGTGGACAGCTGTGTCACTCATGGGTGTCTGCTAAAGGCTTGACAGCTATGCTTGTTGGCAGTTAACGAAATTGGCCGAACTTTATTACGCTGCAGAAATGAGCAGCTACAGCCTTCTTCACGTCTGGAAGTTGGCACGAGCATCCAGGGTGACGTGTTCAAGTCTTGCATTATATATATATATATATATATATATATATATATATATAGACAGCTGTGTTACTCATGGGTGTCTGCTAAAGGCTTGACAGCTATGCTTGTTGGCAGTTAACGAAATTGGCCGAACTTTATTACGGTGCAGAAATGAGCAGCTACAGCCTTCTTCACGTCTGGAAGTTGGCACGAGCATCCAGGGTGACGTGTTCAAGTCTTGCATTATATATATATATATATATATATATATATATATAGACAGCTGTGTTACTCATGGGTGTCTGCTAAAGGCTTGACAGCTATGCTTGTTGGCAGTTAACGAAATTGGCCGAACTTTATTACGGTGCAGAAATGAGCAGCTACAGCCTTGTTCACGTCTGGAAGTTGGTACGAGCATCCAGGGTGACGTGTTCAAGTCTTGCATTATATATATATATATATATATATATAGACAGCTGTGTTACTCATGGGTGTCTGCTAAAGGCTTGACAGCTATGCTTGTTGGCAGTTAACGAAATTGGCCGAACTTTATTACGGTGCAGAAATGAGCAGCTACAGCCTTGTTCACGTCTGGAAGTTGGTACGAGCATCCAGGGTGACGTGTTCAAGTCTTGCATTATATATATATATATATATATATATATTGCAATGCAATAACGGAGACACAGAGACAGCACCCGTTCCTGGGCCGGCTGTTCTATTCTCTCCTCGTCGTCCTTTTCTTCTAGCGCTCCAGCGCCCGCCTTGCGAGCGCTCGCGGCCAAGTTCACTTTGTCTTTACACTCGGCCACGCTGAAACTGAGTTTCCGGCGCGCTTGCAACAAAGAAACTTGTCCAGGGTGTGAGGTCGTCGTGGTGAGCCATCCAGCGCGCAACCAGCTTCTCTGGTGGGCGGCACTGGCTGTTGCGCGCTGGTCGCAGGCCTTGCCAACTGTTCTTGGAAAAGGATGACCACACATTGTCCGATAATGTAGACCTGAACATATTGAGCAGCACGGGTGCCAGGGCCGTCGGCTCCGCTTTGTTGCGGTGGCCGCCATGCCTTGGGCGCCGCACTGATTCTGAATGGCGCACCTTCACTCCTGCGTGGATGTTGCGCTTAACTGGCGATAACACCGATAGGGGCAGCAGGGGTGTTCTCGGAAATAGAGGACCGTGCACATGGTAATGGGTCATTCTGGCAAATGGTCTTGTCGGCCGCTGACGCTTGTTTGAACGCCAAACCCTGATATCCTGTAGCAGGAATCGGAACTGAACGACGGCCACCGTCACTGCCGCTGGAACCACGAGGTGTTGGCGTTGGTTGCAGCTGAACACTGGAAGACACCGCAATACTGCCACTGCTCCCCTGGTGCGGTGTTGGCCCCGGGCAACAGGCATCCCGCAGTGAAGGCTGCCCCGTGATGCCTCCCCTGCGACCCGGTACAAGTGAAACTTCGGAAGACGAGCACGAGGACGGCACCGGGTGGAGGGGGCCTGCAAGCTGCTGCTGCTGCAGCCCAGGGATGAGTGGGACAGGGCTCTGCACCATTCGGTCCAGGCCCTGGTCGGGTTCTCGCTGCTTGCGACGTAAGTCGAACGCCGCCTCGTAGACAGGCTGGCGGGCCACCTCGTTGGTGGATGGCGCCCCCTTTGCGGCAGGGGTGGCGTGTGCCGGCAGTGGGGCTTTTGCGATTATCCTCGGCCCTCAGCAGCCGTAGAGCAACGGCGGCTTGGTCCGTGTCCCAAGGGTCGCCGTACTGCTGATTGCCCGCATCGTCGCTTGAACCGGAGGTCTGTGATTGATGCGGGGGCGGCTGAGGGATCGACTCGCTGCCGCTGTTGCTGAACCGGTGGTTCTCGGCTGCGATCTTCGACGACGACGAGCCGCAGCTGATGTTCGGGGATGTAAGGTCAGCGCAGGCATAAGGGAGCGGGCGGAAAGCAGCTATAAGAGCTGCACTCCATTCAAGCCAGGACCCCTGTTTGATGCCGTCGTACTTATCCCAAGCCTTGGCGGCACCGCAAAGACGGTTTGCCGCAACCTGCCATCTTTGTTGGTCTGGCCAAGCATGACGGTCACCCATGGCATTGATAGCGCGAATCCAAGGGATGACGTCATCTTCAAAGCCGCGAAACGTCGGAATTTGTATGAAATGCGGCTGCTGGAAGTCGCAGCGTATCATCTCCGCCAGGCTACCTGTCCATCGGCCCGAGGAACTAGGGCCGGTGTCCACGGACAGTGGGGTCGCTGTGGTAGTCGTGGCAGCCGGTTCTACCACAAAGGAAGCATCGACGGCATACCTGGGTGGCTGAGGAGTCGAAGAAGTGCCGGGCATGATATTTTCGCCAAGGGAAGCGTGGACGGCGTTCCCAGGCGTAGCAGGTCCAACACGGAGTCCTCGAAGCGCTGTCCCACCGTCTTCGGTAGAGCCGACGACGACAGCCGGTGAGCCAGCACCTACGGCGGGGTAGCCTGCTGCTCTCCCTGTCGAGACGTTGCTAGGGCACACCTGCCGCAGGATCGAAGCGGTAGCTCTCCGGAGCGCCGTGCGCAGAACTGTGCTGATCAGACTCACCGCAGGCATAGGTGAGCGGGCCGAAAGCAGCTATCAGAGCTGCGCTCCATGCAGACCAGGAAAGCTGATTGATGCCTTCATAGCTTTCCCATGCCTTGGCGGCACCGCATAGTCGTTGTGCTGCAACCAGCCATCTTGTGTGGTCAGGCCAGGCATGACGATCACCCAAGGAATTGATGTTGTGGAGCCAAAGGGTGACGTCATCTGGAAAGCCGCGAAACGTTGGTATTTCCACGAACGCCGGCGGCAGGTGTGCCCAGCAACGCCTCAACAGGGAGAGCGTGAACGGGGGAAGCGTGAACGGCGTTCCTGGGAAGGAGGGACCCGGCACGCCGAAGCACCGTGCGAGGAACACTGGAGGCTGGAACACCTTAAGTCAGGTCCGTTGTAGTCGACTGCGCCATTGTAATGCAATAACGGAGACACAGAGACAGCACCCGTTCCTGGGCCGACTGTTCTATTCTCTCCTCGTCGTCCTTTTCTTCTAGCGCTCCAGCGCCCGCCTTGCGAGCGCTCGCGGCCAAGTTCACTTCGTCTTTACAATATATATATATATATATATATATATATATATATAGGATCAACCATCTGACTTTTTGGTTGAATAGTTAGTGTGATTTTCATAATTACGAGGGGCGTCCTGAAAGTAAGTTTCGTTATTTATTTTTTTTTGGGGGGGGGGGAGGGCGGGGAGAGAACATATGCACCAGGTGAAACAAACAAAGGAATGACACATGCGCAGAGCGTCGAAGAAGAGAGAGTAGCAGCAGACCAGCATGCCTGAGGCTATTCGAGTACAAATCACGGTGACAGACCGACGTGTGCCTACAACGTGGTCGCCAATGGAAGTGCGTGCTGTTAACCGGTATGACTGGGGACGTGGGACTAGTGTGTCCGTCATCCATGAACGCCTACAGGTCATGCATGGTGAAGAGGTCATGTCTCGTCAAATGGTTGTTCGCTGGTGTTGCATGTTCTGTGAAGGAAGGCAGAGTATGGAGGATGAAGAACGAAGTGGGCGTCCCTCCACATCCATGAATGAAAACAACATTACTAGAGTACAGGACAAGCCGCACTCTCGTGACGTCACTTCCGAAACGATGCTGAGGTGGAGCAGGCTGTGCGCCGATTCCTTGCATCGCAGGGCACCGAGTTTTACCAGAGTGGTATCTTCCAATTGATTGCACGCTACGACAAATGGCTCAATGTCGATGGCAACTATGTAGAAAAATAGTGCAAGGTGTATTGTTCATGATGCCATGCTGTATTTTTGGGGGGCAATAAAGTTTTCATATGAAAATAAATGACGAAACTTACTTTCAGAACGTCTCTCGTACTTGTGTAATTACAACCTCAAGTGATTTAAAATGTATGCCTCCATGGTAGAAAATATTCCTAGGAAACCTTTGAGTTTACCCATTTTCCGTATTTTAAAGCAAAATCCAACAAATTTTTTGAAACAGTATCTATATGAACTTGATAAAGCAATATAAAAAAGTCACATAATGCCGTAATCATAAATTCTTCAATTTCGCCCCTCCTATCATAACTGTTGCAAACGCAACAAAAATATTGTAAAAACTTTTCATTGGTGCTTACCTTCGCGTAACAAATTCGTATGAAATCCTTAGCAAGGGGTTTGGCATCTTCACTATAGAACACACTACCAGGAGTGGCCATCAGCTTCTGAAATGTGTTTCTTTTCGTCACAGTCACAGACTTTTATTTGCAGCGTACATCCGCTATATGCGCAAACATGAAGGACATACAAAGCAGAAACGCCTGTCAAGTGCCTGTCTTTCATCTTTTTTTAAGAACTTCATGCGCATTTTTAAAAGCAATATTAGTGCGATTAAATAAACAGGTACAGGCCAGCTTTTCATGGCACACTGGAGAAGTGGCATGTGTAATTGATTTCTGAGAGCGGTGTCCTTGCTCTACATATCATGAACCTATATCTTCTACTCATGTTGGGCTTAGATAACAATCCATCGATCGCCGCTTGTTTTTCTTTCTGAAAATAAAACCTTGCGGAATTGTCTGCCCGACGTACTGAGTATTTATTTTGCCTGCTTTTTTTTTATTACAGAGGTCGCTTTTTATAGTGGAGTCATTCTATTGGTTTTATGCAAGTGTCAAGCTTGTTAAGAACTTCGGATAATCAGCATTCCGCATCTCTCCTCTAAAAAGATTGCCAGGACGACATGGAAAGTCGTGAATGTTATTGCAAAATAAATAAAACGAGGAAAATAAGACGAGCCAAATATTTTTCCACAATCGCAAGGTGATGGGCGAGATAAGTGCGAGATAAGACTCGTTAAAAGACAACTTCTCAACGTTTGAGCATAAAATGGCAAGAAATATTGCGAACATCATTTTTTCAAGAGCTAGCAGAATTTTGGAGAATGTTATTTCGGTATAACTTCAAATGTCTTAGAAAGAACTGAACTGTCTAAAACACAAAAATAAGCCTTGCTGAAAAGTCGCAAGAGAGACGTAAGTGCTTCGAAGTCTGAGAGCTGCTACAAAACCTCGAGGCAGACGCTTATATTCCCCTGGATTTTTTTATGTTGCAGAAATCATCATCAGCCTATATTTATGTCCACTGCAGGACGAAGGCCTCTCCCTGTGATCTCCAATTACCTCTGTCCGGCGCCAGTTGATTCCAACTGGCGCCTGCAAATTTCCTAACTTTATTACTCCACCTAGTTTTCTGCCGTCCTCGACTGCGCTTACCTTCTCTTGGTATCCATTCCGTAACTCTAACGGTCCACCGATTATCCATCCTACGCATCACATGGCCTGCCCAGCTCAATTTTTTTCCTCTTAATGTCAATTAGAATATCGGCTATCCCCGTTTGCTCTCTGATCCACACCGCTCTCTTCCTGTCTCGTAACGTTAGGCCTAACATTTTTCGTTCCATCGCTCTTTGTGCGTCTTTAACTTGTTCTCGAGCTTCTTTGTTAACCTCCAAGATTCTGCCCCATACGTTAGCACCGGTAGAATGCAATGATTGTACACTATTCTTTTCAACGACAGTGGTAAGCTCCCAGTCAGGATTTGGAAATGTCTGCCGTATGCATTCCAGCCCAATTTTATTCTTCTGTAAATTTCTTTCTCATGATCAGGCTCCCCTGTGGGTAGTTGCCTAGATAAACGTACTTCTTTATAGACTCTAGAGGTTGACTGTTGATCCTGAATTCTTGTTCCTTTGTCAGGCTATTGAACATTTTCTTTGTCTTCTGCATATTGATCTTCAACCCCTCTCTTACAATTTCTCGCTTAAGGTCCTCAATCATTTGCTGTAATTCGTCCCCATTGCTGCTGAATGGGACAATGTCATCTGCAAATCGAAGGTTGCTGAGATATTCGTCATTGGTCCTCACTCCTAAGCCTTCCCAGTCCAAGAACTTCTTCTAGAAGTGGCGCATGACACAGGCAAAAAAAAAAAAAATGTCGCCGAGAGCTAGGGGGGCTACACTAGTTCAGGTGCAACCAAATTAGGAAGGCCCACTAAGCTTCAACAGTCACTCCCTCACCAGAACAGGAATTGGCCTCCCTGGTGCAGTATTCGGTCACTACCTCCCTCATGACACCTACACTTGCAGAAATAAGGAACTACAAAAATACAGTAACCAGATGCCACAAAACACTGAAATGCCAGCAGTATTCTTATTGCGCAGCAGAGCACATGGCGAATTTGAGGATAAAAAGTGACGTAGTATAAAAAGAACAAAATACTAACAACCTTGCCAAGAAATCATTTGATTTGGTTCATTCGTGGGGGATTAACTTCCCAAAGAAACACTGATCCAATGAGAGGCGGCGTAGTGAAGGACTCCGGATTCATTTTGACTACCTGGCGTTCTTTAACGTGCACCTAAATCTAAATATAGGGGCCGTATAAAGTAAAACCTTCTGATTTTATTCCAAACTCCTGACGTCAAACTTACGCAACCGTCGACGCAAGCATAGGGCGGTGACCCGCAGCGTTGTTTTATAAGCCCAATCGAACGCTCTCCTCGTTTATAGGAGGTCACTTTGCTTTGAAAGCAAATGTCATTGCTTATCTTTAAAGGTTTTTCTTATCTTAGTGGCTGACAAGAAGCGAGGAGCACGCAGAAGCGGGGGTGGTTTCGGTTCGGTCTGATATAGCACAAGGAAAGTAGATAACCGGACGAGGAGGGCGATGCCGCCGTCTGTGATTGGTGCGCTTCTCTTTGCTTCGCTTTCGGTGGCTGGTCGAAAATCTCGGCGGGGTGCAACAGAACGTTAAAATGCCGCTACAAGGGATCCTCAGCGAAGAAAATTGGCGGAGCGTTGACCCATACGTGCCTCAAGGGCTCAACAACGTTATACTGCCACGCATTTTTTTTTCTTTTATTATACGCAGATAAATTCATTCTCCCCGGCCGCGCCGAGTAGCCAGTGCCAGATCGATCAACGGGTAGCCACCTTTACTCCTTTCGGAACGGGGCTGTCGTCGGCTATTTCGAAATAAAAAAAAAAAACATTCAGTTTTAACACGATAGGGCCCCGTGCTACAGAAAATCTGGTGTCGGTGTCGGCGCCGTTGTTCGTTCGAGAAAGTTATATGTAGGTTTATGTGTATGCGACGCCTTGCAATATTACATGCGGTATATTCGGGTTATATTGTCACACCATTCTATCACTAAATTTGCTCATACCTTGTCTTACATTCTTGACAAAGTTATTCCTTGCAATTTTGAGAATGACAGCCCCCAAACAAATGTCATGAAAGAAAACACCTACAGACGTTTGACTGTGAAAACACCTTTTATGTTAGATATTCTCAGACTGAAATATTAAAAGTGCCAAAGAAAAACGGAAACATCTAAATTGTGTAAATTTATTGGCGTGGCTGTGCATTACCTCCGGGATCGGCCCACACAAAAAGCCGCGTTTCTACCAGAAAGCTCGCCTTCGTGCATAGCGTTCGCCCCCAGCGTTTCCCCGTAAACATTACGGTTACATAAGCTGCAGTTGCAGGCAAGCATGAGAAGCAGTCAGGGATCTTTGATTATTATCGCGTTCCACTCCTAAAGGCGAAGCGTTAGCGTTTTCCAAGTGTTTTTGTTTGGCATATTAATACATCTTTTATGCGTACACCTCCCTTTGAGGCCGTGAGTTCTCGCGGTTGTGTGACGTCGCTCGACAGACAGGCGAAGTGGGCGCAGCCTGCAAGCTTTTTACCAATAGTGGAGGGCTTATGGTGAAAAAGCCGTGCAATGCAAAACTTATTTTTCCTTTGTTCGATCTAATCATGCATGAGTAGTGTTGACACATCATATCAGATGAGGTCTGCTATCTATAAGAAGAACATTCCAGCATTGCAAGATGAACATCCCAGCATTCCGGCACGCAATCTCGTGGGCCCAAGCTGATTTCTGTTTGACACACACACGCGCGCGCGCAACATGCTGTGAGTGTGCGACCGCTCAATTGTGAATAGGCGCACGGCGCCCTTTCGCTTGAGCCTTGGTCCCTAGAAGGACACTACTACGTATATTTCCGAGGGACGGTTGTATTCGAGGAACGGTTGTTCGAGGACGTTATTTGTGATACCACAGAATTCCGGGGTTAAAGCCAAACCCCACATATACGATTGCTGCCGCACGCAAGCGCGGGTCAGCGCGCCTACGCATACCGAGATGGTGCGGGACGGCTCGTCAGCGTCGAAGCGCGGCTCAGTGCCTATACAGGGTGTCCCAACTATCATGTGGGAAAAATACTCAAATGCCACGTAGCTGCACAGAACTAAGGTAATGTTGTTTGACGTTGCTTGAGATACAGACAGACAAACAAAGAACTTTAATGAAGGTCCTGAGAAGCTCTGTTGCTCCCTCTCAGGGAGGCGACGAAGCCGCGGGCCGCACCCACGTCGGAACGGGGAGACACTCAGATTATTTCTAATATTCTTCCTCATTACATAATTTGTCTTCATTAATTAATCAGCTTCTCAAGTATTATAATTAGATGAAAAGTGTCAATGAGAAAATTGTAGAGCAACATGAAAAACTACCGATACAGCTTTCTGTTGCTCAATACGTGCTACATAAAAGTGTTTTTTCGAGCGTGAAATGAGCCCGCGAATACACGCAAAGTGCTCCGAGCGGCCAGTCGCGCGGCAATATGGGCGCTCAGGCTGGCTCGCTTAACCACCGGCCTGAAGCAACGTCCTGCGCATAGTCAAACGTCTGCTATATGTACGACGTGGCTGGAGTATGTGCGCGCGCTCGCGTGCTCCTCTGACCGCGTTACGTGGTGTGCGGAGCCGCTTTTTCGTGCACCAGCTGGACCGACGGATAGTACTCAAAGTGAGATTTCACATTTTGAAGCGCTATGAATAGCTCAGTACGAAGCTATGTCTGCCAAGGCGTCTAGCTACCAAACCAGTAGTGGGCGCGCGCTGGCGCGCGTCCCTGGGGGCGTTACGCGTCACTTGTATATGCAAACCGCCATTCCTTGCGCGGCGTGGCGCGGCAGACGCAATGCGCATAGACGCGATATTGCGCGTGTCGGCAAGCAGCTTTATGGTCTGGGCTTTACGCTTCATGTCTCACTTCATTTTCAGAGCCACGTTTTTGCGTACTGGAGCACCTGAACGGAGCTTTATGACCGCGCTATAAGGACTCCTGAAATTGTTACCAGTCGAGAGATATTCGTCCTCCAAATGAGCTACGTTGAGCATGTCTTGCAATACTCCACGGAAGCGTTTTGTTAAATAGAGCTACGGGAATTTATTTGAATGCGCATTTTGCAGATGTATATCCTTAAAATGGTAGTTATCTCGCAATTGTGCCTGAATGATGATTACCCTGCTACAATTCCGAAGTTTCAACATGTGGCCTGATGCAAGTAAGTAAAATAATTACTGAAAATTTGATAAATCGTGAATTGCACGCCTGACTTCTCCAAGTAATGGCCGCGTCATGAAATTATCTGCCCGAATAGGCACAATATCTCACTCTCGCACACACGACTTTGAAGAAAGTTTGTTACAGGTGTAAGGCAAGACTTCGTATGCACTGGATATTTGCATCAAGCTCTACCGCTGTTTCAAGTGAGCTGTGTGCACGAGTGGTGTTTTTTGGCAAACAATCCGGTGAAGGCCCATGCAAGAAACATTACCGAAGCTCTCTTGCGTAACAGATGCAATATAAGTTCTGTGAAGTATACAGGCTGCAAAAAAACTTTGAAACAATTTCGCACAGCAACGCCACTGCGAACTGAATCAATGAGTCCCTGTTCACGCGAGGCCAAGCTTACTACTACTTTGTCAAAAACGTGCCCTGCAGCGCAACTTTTACAATGATACAACGGTTATTTTGGTCAAACAAACTTGATCGGAACGTCAGGAACAGTGCAAGGAAGCTACGAAGGAAGCACTTCGTCCTTCCTCTCTTTTTTTTTTCTCGTCCCGTCTCTGCGCTATTCCTCACGTTCGGATATGTACCAACCAAACCAAATAATCATTTTATTACAGTAAACTTAAGAGGATGTTGGGGGCAGCGATAACAAATGCTACAACATGACCTACGTACCTTTTTTCTGCACAACCATTCTGTGAGCTGGTGCTGCTCGTGTTCATTGCCTTGTACGTTTAGTTTTGATGCTTAAAGGAGAAAAGCGTATATTATCAAGACACTTGAGAGTTTGAATTGAATTGGAGAATAATCATTACAAAAAAAGAACATCCGACACTTTTGTAAGATGCGATTAATAAACTAGCCAGAAGTCCGACACGATGTTTCAGCTAAGTATTATACAGGGTGTTTCAGCGAACACTTTCAAAATTTATTTAAGGTTGCCTGTAGCAAATAGCCCAATTCTAGTTAATGAGCTGGTCTACACGAAGAGGTGGACATTACTTGCACAAAAATTGAAATGAATCCACTAATTACAAACATTCACTAATTAAGTTTTAACTAATTACATGATGGCCCATATTGCAATTTACAAATTGTAGCCGTGGAATTCGCAAGGCAGATCCACTTAGAATTAATTCTCAGGATGACACCAGTTTCGAGATATTAATTCCCGAACATTGCGGAGAAATGCATTGGCGTTCCAGTTAATTTTGTGCTTCAATGCATAAAGCGACGTTTTGTTAAGAACCTAACTGGAACGCCAATGCATTTCACCGCAATGTTCGGGAATTAATATCTCGAAACTGGTGTCATCCCAAGAATTCGTTCCAAGTACATCCGCCTTGCGAACTCCACGGCTACGATTTGTAAATTGCATTATGAGCCATCAGGTAATTACTTAAAAACTTAATTAGTGAATTTCTGTTAATTATTCGATTATGCATTTCAATTTCTTTTCCAAGTAATGTCCGCCTCTTCAAGTAGACCAGCTCATGAACTAGAATTGTGCTATCTGCCACAGGAAACCTTTAAGAATTTTTGAAAGTGTTCGCTGAAACACCCTGTATATTTGCCGCATCAGGGAATGCATAAATATATATTAGTTTTCACCTATTCTATTCGATGATCCGAACCTCTTGTTGCATTCGCCCAAGGAATTTCGATACAGGGCTCAGGCATCCTTACTTGGTCTCAAAGTAAGGAATGCACCGTACGTTAAGGATTCAACTTAGATGGGAATTCTATAATATATATTATTTGCTTGGTTCGCTGTCGGGGTTAAACATTCATAAGTAACACAGGGGCTGTAGAGAGATGCCTAATTGAGGGTACACCATGTTCTAGTGTGCCTAGTAGAAAGAATCCTTGACATCCGCAAGTTTTCTCGCTGGGCGTCTTCCAACTTGGAAGGCGAAATCGCTTCACATATTATGGCAGCCTGAAAAAACAGTTGGCACAGAGCTGGCGATAAGGATTAGTGCATTGGAATAGGTGCAGCGGCGCGAGTTCCTCGAACTCTTGGGTGTCGTTGGAAACTCCGCGTTCAGCGTGATTTGGAAGTGAGAAACGTGAGAAGCTGACGTGTTTTTGTTGAACTATTACACATGACGTAATAATACGACTTTTTTTTTTTAATGCTCGAGCGTCCAGTTCCGATTGAGGAGCTTAGAAGCATTAGGTCGCGAAATCTCAACAACCAGCTAGATACGGGTAATTGAGGAAGCGAACGTGTTGAAATCGCAGAATCGACGCCGGTTATCAATCAAGGTACATATCCACCTAATACCCTCATCCCGAGACTATTGGCAACTCCAGAATCCGCTACTTGTGTTGGCCACACTGTCCAAATGGCGACCACATCCAGGTTACAAAATGGAAGTGTTTTTGCGTAGCGGGCCTCCGAAAGGGGCAAGAACTATTTCGCGGCGTTGCTGCACCGGTACAGGTACGATACTTGACTGCTTTCAGCCTTCATACGCAACTCCGCACTGCGACTCGCGTTGTAGTATATCACACATAGCATCTCACAATATATAGGCAGTAAGGTCTGTCGTGCTTTCAGAAGCTCAATACGGATATTCTGCACTGAATGAACGAGGCTACAAACTGTAACGTTTCCTGGTCACTGTGTCTTGGGATAAAAACAAATGAGAATTCCGTTTCAGAGTCGGCGTGCACCTTTTTTTATAGTTAGCTGATACGTGTGATAATGGAGTCTGCGTCCGATGACTAGTGGTTGTTCGTGCTCGCTGTACGCAGTGTTCGAGGTAGGGCCCCGGCTTGGGAACACAACAGACACCTGCCGCCCGTAGGAATTATCAAACCCCGGTGAAACGTGAGAAGCGAATAACAACCAATCGGATCAAGTTGAGTTTTTTCCAACAGGTTTCCAAAATTTAGCGAGGGTTTTCTTTTGAGCAATCACTGTATTACTGTCAATGCATGACTTGGAAACGAATTGAACCAGTTGTAATGGAATTTCGCTGTGTGCATAGTGTAGAAAACAAACTAGCGGTGCTGTGCGCAGGTCGAACGCTCGAAAGCTGGAATGAGCGCTGTTTGCTGTTGCTTCTAAATTTCTTGCGAGCAAGTAAACTGACAATTCATAGCGTTGAATGAGAAAACAGCATCTTCTGATTGCACCGCCAAACTAAAGCATGCTATGAAAAGGTTGTGTCGCCTCGCGGCGTTACATATGTGTAATAATCAACTTCAGGGCTTTTGAAATGTTATCATTCCTTCTACCGTGCATGCAGACAAAAGTACATTAGCGAGGTGATTCCTGCTGTCTAAAGCAGTAGTAACACTGATGCTGGGGCATAAAACTAAAAAAGTTGTCGCAGTTTCACCTGAAAGGCGAAGCATCAATTGCGATAGCAAATTTGTAGAGAGCTATACGGAGTAATGATATTAGCTTTATCAGCTGTATAAACTTGGACATGCAGCAGCACCGGCAACACGCAGAACTATTGTCGACGCCGTCGGCGTTTTTTCCCGCGTTCGCTCAAAATGCGTGCGGCGTTGGTGACTGTTGCCGGAGCCTCTGAATAAATAGGCACTTGGTGCCGCAGCTAAACGTCGCCTCCCTTCCCTCCCCCCCTCCCCCACGGCCTCTCGCGCGTCGGAAGAAGGCGCGTTTGCTCTATACATATATGGTGATTGTAAAGGAGGAAAGAGACGCCTACTTCTGCAGCCCTTAAGGGAGCACGGCGCAGAACGCGCGTTTGTTCTCCGCCGTGCGTTCACTCCCCGTGAAAGCGCGCGCCCCTCGCGCCCTTTCACTCGCACATGCAGCGTTCGGCGCGCGGCGACGATTTCATCTCCATTGATGTCATACGGAACCTCACGGCGACGGCGACGGCGACGCCGACGGCAGAAATCTGCTTTTGAGTGTCCATATAATTGCTATCGCAATAAAACGAACAAAACCGAATGAAGCTTAAGCGTACATCACTGTAAATTATTAGAGCGCCTGCCTAAACAAAGTACACTCCGCGATTTGAAACGCCAGCAAGATGTTTAAAACAAATAAAAAAACAATGTTCTACTCGCCGGGAAGAAAGAAATCATCCCAAATGAAGTGTTTCGAACAAACCGGTATAGTATCAGTCCCCTTTTCCCAATGGGGAAGTTTCCTATCCAAGTCGCTCTCCGATACACGTCGTCTGCTTCTTTGGGAAGAAGATGAAATCATACATTGCTGCCTTTCCACCGCAATGACACGCATAATGGTACAAAACAAAAGTCTTTCGACATCCGTCTTTTTTTCATTTTCGGGCTTGTGCGCTGCGGCATCACGGCGATTTGAGAACTACGAGACATTCAGCGCATGCCATGAAAAGATACCCTCTTTCGCTTCAAGCTTGAACCTTGATCGGCTGTTTTGTCGGCGTGGTCGCTAGGTAACGAGAGTTTAATTGGAGTCGCGAATAGCACCAGCTTCGAGATATCCGACAGCAAACGTGCAGTAAAATGAATTGGCGATCCACTTCTTGTTTTCTCGGGAAGCCATACGCATTGCGGGACAAATCTACAAGAAACAGCAGCGTACATTGTTGCAGGTCCTGCCATTGAATAAAATTAGGTTTTGAAGGTGGTGTTCTTGGTATTGCAGAGACCCGTCAAGGGACCAAGTTACTGCATAAGTTCAGGATCCTGTGTTCAAGGAACGATGTGCTTAATATTAATAGCCTTGTTGGTTAAAAATAAGAAGGGTTTTCGTGGTGCTCAAACAGTAACGAACACTGCGAATTCTGCCTGGAGAAACTAAATTTGGCGCGTTATTTTTTACGTACCAGAGAGAGAGAGAGGGTGGGAGAGAGAAAGACAGGGCGGTTCGCCAGTGTAGGCCGGCTGGCTACCCTGTGCTGGAGTAGAGGGGTAAAGGGAATCAAAGATGATAGAGATACCAACTTAATGAGGGCTACCAGACATGCCGAGTTACTAGAATAAAATTTTAAAATGTAGATTTGAGACAGAATTCTAGCGAGTGAATGAGAGGCCTTCTTAATTTCAACGCGGAAAAGTTCTGAAATGTTGGAAACCCGTCATAATGTACTGCTTCGCTCGACAATACAGATAAGGAATTCATGGCGCAGAAGTACCAGAATTACTCGCTGTACCTCTGAATGCAGACACTTGATCTTGAGCTTGCGCTGTGTGTTGCTTTTGAGCTTGCGCTGTGTGATTGGTAAGTCGTCAATACTCATGCTTTTCACTATGCAGCGAGGACTGCGGCAGTTGCAGCGGGCGATACGCTTAGCGAGCAAACCAGCTTGACCAGTGCCAACCAACTACATAGCGAGAGACGCGAGTTGCGGCCAATCTGGCGGCGCATGCTCAAAACAGATTGTCTACAGATTGTCTTCAACTTGTGTCCAATGGTATACAGACGGTGCCAGCGCACGCCTATGAGAACATAGCTACTTTGTTCTACGCAAGTGTGCTGGGCGCTGTATGTATCCAGGGTTTGATTCAGTATATGTCGTGGTCAAATATGCATGGGTGTATCTTAAATTAATAACACATGCGGTGTTTCTATGCTTCGATATACAGGCCACAATTCCCCGCAATATCCAGGGATGACATTCGCAAGGATTTTAGGGCTTCCGTACAGTTTGTCATTGCCCGGAAGCCTTCACTAATATTTTTTTACAACTACTATTGGCTCTTGAATACGTGAGTACGAGTACTGCTCCGTGAATACGGCTGAGATTCCACCCCTGTTGAGCAGTACATTTACACATTGCTCCTGTTCCGAGACACAGGGTATGAGCAGTAACCCTCACCTAGATTTGATAAGTCACAAAAAATGTAGTAAGCTCCTTGGGGAATGGTGGCGGTCACGCCGAGGGATCCGAGGAATCCGTAGATGAAGTCGCGCTTCTTCTGGAGCGAATGGCACTGGCGGTTCTTCCAGTATCCTGTGGGATCTGCCGTCCGGCCCATTTGTTTCTCAAGACCTACAGCCACTGCTTCCTTCCTCATGGGTAGCGTAAAAAGAAATGAGGCGATGAAAGAAATGAGACCTGCATCAGGGCCATTTACATGATCGAGTAACGAGGTGGCTGACGAATCCAAACAAGACATACGTTGACAGCTGGTTCACAGGAAGATCGAAACTTGAAATGATCAACAATGGTCGAACAAGAGATGCATCTTGGGCCAACGTTTAGACGAGGGAACCTGTTGTTCTTTCCGAAACGTTGGCTTTACAGACATCCCTTGTTCGACCTTGTTATTGTGTCTGATGAATACGTCGAAAGAAACATAAGAGTCGACAAACCTAGCCGTAATAGTACCAAGCATGCTGAGTAATAATAATAAAATTTGAAATGTAAGCTTTAAGACGGAAGTCCAGTGAGTGCCTTCTTAATTTCAACTTGGAACACCTTCAAAATGGGGGAAATCTGTCATAATATATTGGCGCGGTCGACAAAACAGATAATGCATTCATGGCGTGGAAAACGCGGCATATCCTTCTGAGCTTTAGTGCTACTCTATATTGTATTTATTTATTATTTATTCAAAAATACCTTACAGGCTCAAAGGACATTGAGTAAGTGGGGTTTACTTAATACAATGAAAGCACAAGCAAACTAGTGTAGGACAGGGTTACAATGCAAGTGAACATCAAAACGCAACGTAACAGAGTAAATTGCAGAATGTAAAACAAGTTTCCAACGCAAGTGAAGAAAAAATGCAGCACAACAAAATACGTTTCCGAAATAAGCACTAAAAGAGCCTTTGAGTGCAAGTGAAGAAAAAAAAAAAAGCAACATATTGCAAAATAAACAAAAGAACTTAAACGACGAGACCATGTTACAGCTCTTTTTAACAAAAAATATGTACCTCAAGCTTGTGGCGAAATGTGCTAAGGTTATTATCAGAGGTGATATCATCGGGAAGATCATTCCACATGCGGATGGCTTGTGGAAGTGCGGATGTGTTAAAAGCGTTCGTATTGCCAAAGATGCGCACGAAGCTGAGGTGATTATGTAGCCTGCGTGACGTGAAAAGGGGCGTTCAAGGTGTAACGAGGCTATTTTATTGCTGTAGACGTACTTCTAAAACCGGCATAGGAGAGGCATTTGATGGCGAATGGCCAATGGTTGAAGGGAATGATCAAGTTTAAGTTGAGTCACACTTGAATTATTGAAACCGCGCCTAGCCAGTCAAGCGCAGGCGCTCATTTTCTTTTCAGTCTCTCCCTTTACAGCCAGCCACAGCGGACATCGAGGTGACGTCACTCCACTAACCCTTTAAAACTAACCCGCCGAGGATGACGAGGCCGCCTTTGACGAAGATAGGTCCTCCTATCGAAACGTTGGCCAGCCTTTCTGAGGCACCTTATCCCTGTTTATAATCCTTATTCCTCGTCATAGTTCCTGGAAATGTAACGGGCGGCTCTGTTCTGAACTGCTTCAAGCATGTTAATTTGATAATGAGCGGAAGGGGACCAAACAGATGAGGCATATTCAAGTTGTTGGCGGACGAAAGTTAGATAGGATAATTTGCGAACGTTTGAGGGGCAATGACGGAGGTTGCGTCGTAGATACCCTAAAGTTTTTTGGGCTTTCGCGCACGCAGCAGTGATGTTTTCAAACCAGGAGAGGCCTGGTGTAAGGTAAACGCCAATATATTTATAACATGATGCCCGGGAAAGATTGTCTCCATGTATGTGGTAGGAAAAATGGAAACGTCACGCTTACGTCCGAAAGAAATAATTTTACATTTGTTAGTATTTAGGGTCATGAGCCAGGTGCTACACCAGATAGAGATAATGTTGAGATCGTCCTGAAGGATCAGGTGGTCGTCGGGACTGTTAATTGCTCTGTATAACATGCAGTCATCAGCAAAGATTCTAATACTTGATATGTTATTTGGCAGGTCATTTATATAGATCAGGAAAAGAAGCGGGCCTAGAACGCTGCCCTGTGGAACGCCAGGCTTGGACCGAAACTGTTAATACACCGAAACTAATAATCTTAGATCGTGTTGGAACCTGTGCGTGACCTGCTCGGTAAGTGACAGTTTCGCTGGATGGGCGAAGAAGCATGCAAATGGGACACGGCAGTGTTCCTCACCGTGGTAGCTATTTCTTTCCCGACGTGTTGCTCTATATATAGACCTGCATTACACTTCCCCCTACGCATTTCTGGCGCTGTGCCTGGCAGACTATCGCATTTGTAGTCCCTTTGTCAGCTGCAGTTTTTATAGGAATTCGTCTAATTTGTGGAGGCACTGCAAGAGCGATCGTCAACTGAGCAGTATTTTTGCTCGCTTTCCTTATCAGTGCTTAAAACTTTTTAATTATTCCCTCAAAAGCACATGTCCAAGTTGCGGAAAGTAAATCGAGCAGAAAGCACGGCCGTCCAGTGTGTGGAAAGAAATCTTTGCTTTAAATATTAAGAACGCGCGTCGCCCGCTAAGCCCATTTAAATGTGCCGGCTCTCTATTGTCTTCCGATGTGCCGTCATGTCTCAAAAAACTCCAAGCCTGTCTAGGAGCCGCTGACTGGCCGCGGGGATGCTTCTTGGGCACAAGAGGAATAATCTACACCCTGGTGAGCCCAACAACCGATCTAAGTGGCGTCACTCAAAATGCACCAGCGTCGACGCCCAATGCACAACTTTGGCGTGTATCACAGGAAAACCTAAGAGAACATGTCAATCGCATAAAAAAGTGTGCGGGCAGCGGTTTGTCAGTGCCGTTTTGAACATATGTCACGCGACAGGCTTTGAGAAGCTCTCAATATTTTTTTTTTCGTGAGCTCTTCCAATTCAGTGTTTTCGCTCTAATGAAAGGACAATACAATTTTTCCAAATCTTGCTCATTTCCTCCCAGTTCTTGAGTTTTGGCCATAATTATTGCAGTAGAGCGCTGTACCTAAATGTTTCACACCTATTGTCAGCTGTTGTCGCACGATCTCACCGTGAAATGGATTTCTGCTCTAAAACCCGTTAAGGTATAAAAACAATTTCAGTTCACCTGCATGAGAGTGCTGACTGTGTAGATGCAGTTCTGGTGCACCATTTTTAGTCCTTTAAGCAGGTTCTCAGGGCCATAAGCCCAACCTACCTGTGTAAAAGTAGAAAGTCAGTTATGAGGAGTTATGAGGAGCTAGGCAGCGACAGTTATGAGGAAACCATTTTCACGCAGAACTTTGCAAGATGCGGAGCTGTCATCATAATACAGCATGACATACCGAATTTCCGAACTTGGGCTTATGTTCGTGTTTAGACCAAGCTGCGCTATGGATGATTGCGAGTCGGCCAGCATGGTGTTGAGACCCATGGGATCCGTTGTCCCAAACCGAGGATATGATAAACATTACCTCTCGAACAAAATGATATCGTATTGTGGTGACGTACAGTGCTCAGCGATTGAAACGCGATACTCTGACAACATGACGGCCGGCGCTTGTTGCACGCCCGGTGATCGCTGGGTGATCGCTGAGGGGGCCGAATGCAGTTACAACGCATCAAAAAGATTCTCGCTTTCATGTGACACGAAAATACATAATCTAAGTGTCACCAGTGCCCACCGGTGGCGAAAAAAAGTACCGGCCGCCATGTTGTCCGAGTATCGCGTTTCACTCACTGAGCACTGTACATTCTATTATAGTTAAAAACAAGGCTGCCAGCGCAACAACGTGCGTTGTCAGGGAGACGTCGATCACTGCTTTCTCTGGTCTTGATGCGCGCTGTAGGTAAACACCACTTTCCCAACATAATATCATTCCGTAATTTGTCAGTGCCTTCGTAATTACATTCATTGTATAATGATATTTGTCAAAGCCTGCTCGATGACTGACCTTTGCAGAAACGACTATTTGAGGAAAGATGATGAGACATGATGTGTTGGCGACTTATCAGTGCAAACACTTCACGAGTTGGGCTTTAAAACGACATCCTTCGATGCATGCGTGACAGGTTTCCAAATATTTCTTTAAGGTCACGCCGCACGTTTTACAGTAGACTAGCATACGTTGAAGCCAAGTGATACAAATTTATCATAAAGCAGAAAAGCGGCTTTCCTTCGCTACAAAACAAAAATGAGTTGTTTCAGCGATGAATGTTCGGTGCATTAGGATAAGAACAGTTGTGCCGCATATTATATAATAAATTTCGCACGGGCGAATTGCATTCAAGGTAGCTAGCATTCCTGCATTTTAAGGTTCCCATCCTATTTCTACTGTTCATCCTTCGTGGGTAAATTTTTTGGGGAAAATTTTTAACTTTCTCTTCCTGTTAAAATTATGCGACAGTTTTGGAGACGACTAAGCGTAGAAGCAAAAGAAAGCCTGATTTTCTCTGGGATTGGCTGAACTTGTAAGAAGAGTCTAATGAAAATAACAAAGATGTAAGGCTTGCTGTGCACCATGGGCAAGTTGCTATAGCGACGGCTGTAGAAGTCACAGTATCGGTGCAGGTAAAATAGTGCAACTTGGCTGTGCCAGGGGCGCTATAACGTAAAATGATACCGAACTGTTTTGATTCCAATTTCTGCAATCGGCCTCCACGATTGGTCAAAACATTTTCGGGCCACTCCCAACTTCCCCTGTCTGTCACGGGACGTCACGAAAACCGCGATAGCTCCCCATTTGATATAACCTGTACACACTGATTATGCATGAGCAAACCGCACAAAAGAAAAATAATCATTGCTGGTTTGACGCCTTTTCACCATTAGCCCTCTGCATTGGTCCAATGTTTTCTGGCTATGCCTACTTCACCTGTCCGTCACTCGACCTCACAAAACCGCGAAAACTCACCATGTCAAGTGACGTGTACGCGAAAAAATGCATTAATATGCCGAACAAAACTGAAACATTTTCTGAATAGCCACAGACTGCCCCATTCCAAAAGGAATAGAAGATGGCTGCCCGCCGATCGCTCAGGCCCTCGCTATTCGCACCTGCCGGTGAGCATGTATTTATTTGCGCATGATAAACCTTTTTTCGTGGCAGTAAAACGTTATCGAGACCTTTCGGCACGCATACGACACCGCTCTGCAACTCTTCCTTGCTGAGAATCTGTTTTAGTGGCATTCTTATCCTTCCATTGCACGCCGCCACGATTTTCGACCAGCCACCGCAAGCTAAGTAAGGCGAAGCGGACCAATCGGAGAAGCCGGCACCACCCTCTTCATGCGGTTATCTATTTTCACTGTAGCTGGCTCGGCCGCATCGAAACTCTCTCCACTAGAGTGTGCTCCTCGCCTCTTGTCAGCCAATTCGATAAGAAAACCGCTGAGTGTAGACAATGTTATTGGTTTTGAAAGTGAACAAAGGTGACCTTCTATAAACGAGGAGAGTGTTTGATTGGGTTGTTCAGACAACGCGGCGGGTCACCGCCCGATGCTTGCGTCGGTGGTTACGTAAATTTGACGTCAGGAGTTTGGAATCAAAACAGTTCGGAATCATTTTACGTTGTAGCGCCCCAGGTCTCTAATGTAAGCAGTAAAGTGACACCATCGCAAATAGTTTACAGTAAATATTTTTGTAAACAGTGAACAGTGAAGGAATTTATGAACTCACCCTCCAACCAGTAGTGCCGAATGCTTTCCCGGCACTTCCTAAAGTTATAGTTCTTTCCCACATACCAGGAAGCGTGTCTAGAAAAGAAATGCAAAAATCTTCAATTACTACTAAACAATGATGATTACTATAAACCAGGGGCAAATGTAAGTATAATGAAGTGTAAGATTTAGTAGAAATGCTATATCAGGGCAAGAATCCATGATCTCTCCAGAATTTTAGACGGGCCTAGCTCGGTGTCATCGAATAAACAGTAATTCTATGCCAGCTAATGAAGAGCTACTGAATGCGTTCGATATGTTGCTCCTATAAGTAAATGCTTCGTGGAAGCGAAATTGTTTCAAGAACTATGTGAACAGTTGGTCCTGACACAGTCACAATCGTATGTGTTCGTTTAGCAGAGTGCGCGTAATATTCCCAACATGTTTCTGTTTGCGTAGAAAACAACTGTCTAGGCATTTTGTCACACACATGTATACTTAAATGTGGTCGGAGAGAGTAAAATGCCCTGTAGACACGGTGTCTAACCGAGCTCGAACTGGCACTAAAGACCATACCCGTACTGGAACATTGGCCGGAACTGAACGCTATGCGAATAGATGCCTTTTATTACTGGGTCCTCTTTGTTATCCACGATTTGTGCCATTTTACTCCCTTCTTCCTTCCCCCACTGCTGACCGCCGTTCAGGCGTCAGTAGTAAATCTTTCTTTTACTTTTTATTTATTAGTGCCATGAGCATCGAGTGACACTCTTGTTTCTTGCGCAGCACTTCAGGTTCACCTCCTGAGACGACCGGGGACGAAATTCAAAGTAAGAAAATATAGAAAAAAATAGTACAGTCTAAAATTCATGGATTTCATTACAGATATGATACCAGAGCATAAGTTTAGTTACAAATTAAGCTACTGAAGTGTCTGGAAGAATTATAATTGATTTGCTTAGACGAAATTAAAAATAAATCAGAAAAAATAGAAGAAATAGTGCACTACAACATTCACGTGTTTCATTATATTTATTTATTTATTTATTTATTATTTATTATACATACTTTCAAGGCCTAGTAGGCACAACAGAAATGAGTGGTGTACATATGCAATATTTTTAGTACAGGACAAGAATGAAAAAATTGAACTATAAGGCACTTTGAACGGCGTTATTGAATAGATTTTTTCACAAATGGAGACTGTGGAGGCGGGAAGGCGGTTCCATTCCTGGCACTTCAATTTTGTGTTAATGGTCGATACGAGATGATATGTAACTGGGTGTGATGAAAAGGTTTTCTTTAAGAGAAGGGTTAAGCTAATATATTCTATGAAAAAGACCGAGACGAGAATACTTGCGACCTAATGAGAGGTCAGGCAGATCTAGTGTTCTTTCCAAGGACGTGACGCTATAGATATGATATCAGAGCATAATTTAAGTTTCAAGCTGAGTTACTGAAGTGTCTGGAATAATCAAAATTAATTAGCTGAGCGCAGCACTTCCAGTTCACCTCTTGAGGCGACCGGGGACGAAATTCAAAATAAATCAGTAAAAAATAGGAAGAAATAGTATAGTAGAAAATTCATGAGTTTCATTATAGATATGATGCCAGAGCATAAGTTTAGTTACAAGTTGAGTTACTGAAGTGTCTGGAATAATTGGAATTAATTAGAAGTCACCGATTATCGTAAACCAAAGCACAGAACACCAGCGCGGAGGTGAGAGTGCCCCAAAGAGACACTCATGTCAAAGATTTGGGTCACCTACAGTTATTTATTTATTTATTTATTTATTTATTTATTTATTTATTTATTTATTTATTTAGTTATTTATTTTTAAACAAATAAGTACAACTCAAACTGAAATTCGTGGAAAGGGCATGGACCTGAACCGAACCTCGACCGAAAAAAAAGTCGTAACGATTACTGGTTCTGGAAACGGAACGGCTGCCCGTGCGTGCTTATAATGCCAAAAATAGCAATGAGGGAAATTTCGACTACTCGCTTCCTCTATGTCCAAAGGGTCAAAGGTGGGAGCTTCCATTCATACAATACATTGTGAATTAGTGATGATTCCGACCCCACGAACCATATACTGCCATTCATCAGCAGCAGTAGCAGTAAATGCCTGCAGTACGAGTAAAATGAAATTAACTAACCTTGTGACCGTCAAGGTAACGATGCGTACACACACCGCACGTGCGAGCAGGATTACTTTTAACAGCGGAGCTGTTTAAGCCGAGCGTTAGTCCGTAACGTGCGAACAGAACTGTGGGCCGATCCTGGCGGTAGTGCAGAAAGGGTCCTAGCGCAATGGCACATATACCCCAGTGAACTAGCGAAGCTGGCCTGCGTAAGTCTAGCTCAGCATGGTTGGGACTACTTAAGCTTAGTCAGTCATCGGTAGACAATCGATAGCCGATATAGCTCATCGATCATCGATGAATAATCAAGAAATTCCGGAAAATGCTGTGGATGACTTGGTAGTGCTTAGCCTAGCCCAAATATGTGGCCAATACCTTGCGAAAGCCAATCGATAGCCAATCGATAGCTAATCGATAATCGATCAACTATCAATGAATTCTGGAAAATGCTGGGGATGACTTGGTCCAAAAGCCAGCCCAAAAGCCAGGAATCGCTAGGTGCCAATCAGCTCCGCTGTCTCTTTAGCATTGCGACTCCAGTGGAAGCTACGCTAATTTTTTTGTTACCTTTGACGTGCAAACATACATTTAAAAAATCCCCATATCTGCAAATAGTCTCGTCTCTGAATTTCTGCCACTATATAGTTGTTTCCTCCCTATGCATTAATTTCTAAAGACTAAATAGTGGCTATGAAGGCACGGTGATGTGTTTGTTTACACAAGCGGGCGCGTGCTTATCGCGCGTCATGCCAGTCTATTCAAAAACAACAAAAACAGAGGATTGAGCAGTCTCTCTTGGCGTGGCCGGCATCACATCTGGCTCCGTGCTGCACCCTCAAGACAACAGCAACTCCTTACCTCTCCCCCTCCTAACCCTACCCTCTACACACCGACACCCGCTTTACGTGCGTCATTGCAGTGTCAGCGTGGAGCGATGCTCTGAAACACGCTCGGCATTGTGGCGTCAGACATGAGAAAAGCCGTCGCTAGGTCTAGACTTTAGTCTGCACACGACGCGCAAGGCTTGTTAACCTCCCCCCCCCCCCCCTCCCCACTCCAATCCCCGCCCTCAGTTCTGTTGTTACTTCATTGTCTCTCATTTAGCCCCTAAAAACCCGTCTGCTCGGTACACCCTTGGGGCATTCCTAAGACAATGAAGGAGGCTGAGGATAGCAAGACTGTCAGGGGAGTGCAAAGCTCTGAAGGCAAATGTCACCGTTATACGCTTTATCATTCACCCTTGTGACCACGGACATGACATGGGCGAACTATGCGGCACCGGCAGCGTCGTGACAACCTATGAAGATTGACGCTGAGTTAAGTTATTGATCCAGCCATGCGCTCGCCCGGCTCTTCCTCTCTGCAGTGTCACTTTGAGTCTGCTCTGTTCTAGCATGAACGGCGCACTATGCCTTTATTGAATTTTAGTGGTGTTTCTCTTTTGCGCAGATGCAGTTAGTGCTGGAGTTCAGCCATACTGATAGTGAAGGTGAATAATATATATATATATATATATATATATATATATATATATTCTGCTGTTGTACGTGCCGAAACTACGATCTGGTCATGAGGTACGCAATAGTTGGGACTGCGGATTAATTTGGCCACCTCAAGATCTTTAACATGCACGTAAATCTAAGTAGTTGAGCGTTTTTGCATTTCGCTCGGGCCATCGAAATGCGGCCGCTGGGGTCAAACCCGCGACCACGACCTCAACAGCGCAGCGCCATGAACACTAAGCTACCGCGGTGGGTGCGAATGTGAATGTCAGACAAGGAACCTGGGTGTGCTGAGCATCTAAAGCGGTGGCAATTTGTGTCATGAGTGGTGCTCCCGTTGCGTCTGCGGAGTGACCCGAAGTTCGAATGTTCGAAACAACTTACAAAGCAAGGCGGTGCGCCGGATTCTGAATTGCTCTCGTGAATCGTAACTATAAAGTGGCATTATATACTATAATTTCAGGATATTGCTGTACAACATAAAGTGGCATCTTGTTTTGCTCACGGGGAAGTTTTCACGTGCATGACGCACAGCGTCTTGGAGGAAGGAGCTTTATCCTATGTCTGGAAAGGCTAAAATTTGCCACAGTGCATTTTAGAACTTTCTTGTGAAATAATTTTCGCGGCTAGGTACCTTAAGTTCTCCCCAGAGTGTTCAATCCGGCAGCATGTTTTTTATTACATCCTGGGCATTGTATGTCGAGAAAATAGGGCGCTATCTCACATGTTTAGGACTATATATATTATATATATTTTATATATTTCTCGCATTTATTTTTTCTTTACGTGCTATAGATTATAAGCTTGTATAATCGCTCTTTAACGTTTATCTGTATTCACATGAATGTTTTTGAACGCCTGTACTTTTCTATTAGTAAATAATAATTTATTATCTATACAAAAAATTGTGCCAAGTTATTTCAATTATCACTGACAGCTTTTTATTATTTACTGAAAAAGTAAAAAAAAAGTAAAGCTTTTGGGTTAATCTTCTATAGCTCTGTCATGCTCACCATCAATCAAAGTAAAAGAAAACGTGTAAAAGTGGAAGTGCACGCGTTCATGCTACGAGGTGCCGCACCAGGTCCCGCACTTTAGCGACAGCAGTATGTGAAATGCCCGCCTTTGTGTGTACACTTGCTGTATGTACAAGCTGCCGAATCACGTCGTGTAGAAGAAAATCGGTCAGACCTGTGCCGCAGCTTGTTGGAAACGCTCTAGTGATGGCGTAGCGCGTGGCGTGATCTGTCGCCACAGCGACCCACTTGTTGCCAGACGTTGATAGAGGGAAAGGGCCAAGTAAGTCCAAGCCAACGCGAAAGAACGGCTCCGCAGGAATGTCCAGAGGCTGAAGGCGTCCGGCAGGGAGCGTCGATGCTGTTCAGCGCTGGAATTTCTCACACGCCGCAACGTATTTCAGGACGGAGCGGGCAAGACCTGGCCAAAAGAAGCGTCGGAGAATCCGGTCGTAGGTGCGGGAGACGCTGAGGTGACCTGCTGTGGATAAGTCGTGAAGTTCTTGGAGAACAGCTGACCGGAGGTGCTTAGGAATGACGAGGAGTGGGCAGGACCGTCGGGGGGTACGTTGTGGCGGTATAATACACCATCCCGGAGAACAAACAAGTGAAGGGACGAATCATAAGGGGAAGATTTCAAGCGATCAACGGTGGCGCCCAAGGTGGCATCACGGCGTTGCTCATCGGCGATGTGTAGCAGCTGAGAAACGGAGAAAACGCAAGCGTCGGCATCGGTGTCAGGTTATATTTGTCAGGTTCTGTGTCAGGTGTCAGGTTCTGCATATGTATACTTCTGCTTCCGAGCACGAGGGCACGGGTTCGATTCCCAGCCATGGCGGCTACATTTTGACGAGGACGAGATACAAAAACGCTCGTGGATTTAGATTTAGGTGCACGACCGATAACCCCAGTTGGTCAAAATTATTCCGGAGGAGCCCTCCACTTAGTGCTCTGCACGGGCTTACCCGAAAGCCCGGGACCGACTTCACCCGTGGGCCAGGCGCGGGGAAGATAAGCCAGTTATGACGTGGGCCTTGACAGGGTTCCGGCCTAGGAGCTTCGGGCTCGATCGGGCTCTGGCTTCAGTCGAACCCGTAATAGGCCTCGTTATGGTATTCTTGACTTGGCAAAATTGTACACCGTAAATAATGCCGCCCTTACAGGTGTTGTTGTGAGTGGCGCTCGTCGGTCTATGAAGAAGCAGTGGCAGGCAGGCCACGACAGAGTAGCGGGCGGTGCACTCTACCTATTATTGTACGAGCTAGTGGCGCCACAAGTACACAAATACTTCAATTAATGACTGAAAAAATGACCTTAAAATGAAGCTGAATAAAGGGATAAAAATTCCTTGCTTCATGTGACATGGTCGCTCATGAATGCTGCCCTTACGTGTCACCTGTTTATATAGTATATAATAGAGCTGCAACAGCTTCTAGCGGCAGTGTATTACGGAATTGTAAATTCCAATAAATCAGCCTATTTAAATTTACATTCCCGCCAATGTTATTTGTTCTAATTCTGGTATTGCACGTTGCAGTGGTTCTTCTAGATAAAAGAGAGATGAAATGGCTAACGGTGTGTACATGAGTAGTCACCTTTCCCTTCGCTTTATATTGCTGTACAAATATTTGGCAGATGTATGGGCGTTCATATCACACAGTAACGCACGAGAATCATGAACAAAAGATGTATTTTATATTTTTTTACCTGTTCACTTGTCAGCAACAACTCTAGTAAGAAAAGCTGACAGTCAAATCAGTCTCTGGCAAAGAATCTCTCTGCGGCTTATATCTTCACAATAACCGATGGCTGGAAAATGCTTCGTTTAGGCTCAAGAGGTAAAGGGTCGAACAGGGCCGGGCTGCGCAGTTACGGGCCAGGTTTGAAAACATTGGACCGGGCTTGGGTGGGTCAGCACATGGCTTTTTCGGGCTCGAGCCGGGCCCGGGCTAGAAACAACGGTCCGTGCTGTGTTCTACCTTCAGTACGGTGTCTCTGATCAAATTCGTTCCATTTGTTCAATGGCATTTTTTTTTGTGCTTGACATCCTGCTTGTAAGTGTACTTCACCAGTGTGGTATGTATAAATGTTGTACTTACTCATTCTAATATGCTCGATTCCATCATAAACAATCCATTCGTAAACTTCATCCATTACGCAGATAACATTGTGCTTCCTGCACAGCTCCGCAATCATTTCTAGCTCATCCTGGGTGAAAACCTGTGCAGTCCAAAATGCGAAAATTACATCAAGAGCTGTCAAGAAGTCACCAGAAATCACAAGGTTCGGGGAGGAACGACAACAAGCACCGCGTACCGTGACTTACTGTTCACAAACAGTTGCATAGAAGACAATAGACGCTAGTAAAGAATGCACGAGTACAGCGCACTTATATCAAAATCATTAGTTCTCGTGCAACTAGAAATGAGGCGAGGAAGTCGCAGTTATTTTAACAGCGGAGCTGTTCATAGTCGAGCCTTCGCCGTCTGTCCACCGTCACGCAGATCACGTGACCAGGAGAGGATGAGTGTCGCTCCATGGGAGGGCAGGTCACGGGACCAGCAGAGGAGAGGCGCGCTGGGGGAGGAGGCGACCAATCAGAGGCCGCTCTAGGCGTGAGGAGGAGAGGAAATAGGTATAAGAGAAGGTGTTTCTGTGCGGCGCGCCCTTTCGGATAACAAACGCTTCCTACAGAGCTGCTGCCGATGCCGTCCGTGTTTTCCCGCGTTCGCGCTGAACGCGCGCGTTGTCCGTGACTGCAGCCGATGCCTGTGGCGGTGGTTCGGCAGGTTTCTACCAGAGAACTGGACACTCATCGAGTAGCGTCGGAAGTCGCTCTGCGCGCCTCTCAACGTTTCAATATAACTTCCTGTTGTAGATCTGTGTTTACTTGTGTTTACGCGTTTGCATCACATGCAACACATGCCCATGTAACACTCGTAATACTCGTTGTAACTAACACAGCTTCGCTGTTCGACCATCTTCACGGAGTGGAAGGGGTGTTGATTTTTTTGTCAGGACAGAAGATAGCGTAGACATCTGAAGCGTTCAGTAACATTGGCTGGTGACGATAGGTGCATCGTAGTGACATACTATGAGTGAAATACAGAGCAGAGTCTGTTAATCACAATTTCCTTGTCATCTTACTTAAGTGAGAGAAACCAGGAAAGGAAGGGAGGTTAACCAGACGGACGGGACTGCTATGAGTGCGTCGTTAATACATGTACGCACGAAAGTTATGGATGGCTTTATCCTTGGCAGAACCTCCACATATGTGCCATGTTTAAGGCTAATTATCATAATTGTCCCCTATGTCTCTCTTCTGCCGTCGACGCTGTTTTCGCGAGCATGAAAACGAAGAATTGTACACCAACATACCACTATCTTGTCCAGAACAATTTATATGCAATGCCCATAACGTCATTATCGTCCACAAAATTACTGCTTATGGCCTCTGATATACATGCAATGACGCCACTGCTCTTCGAGTGTATGGAACACAATATACCTTGCATTAATTGTCCAGCTTTTTGTTGAGCAATAGCGCAGTGGTAAGGGCTCACCGGGCCTTCCAAGCACACATTGCTACAGTTCCAAGAGTTCGAATACCAGTGGTAGTAGTGGTGGTAGACTTTTATTCTTTTCCCTATGGCGATAACGAAGCTCAGAATGAGGAGACGGCCTGACGACGACAAAATAATGCCGAATACGACAACGGTCGTCATCGGAGTAACAGAATGGATGGATATGGCTGGAGGGACGGACAAGGCAAGCCTAGTTTATCGCAGTAAAACTTAGGATTTCACTGTCATTTTGTGTGGTAGAATTTCAGCGTCACCATTTTCTCGGAGTTATGTTACGCTTTAGCGTGCTTTGCAGGTCAGTGACGTACGCAATGTCAACTGTTCAGCAGCAGAGAGATACAGATATGAAAAGGAAGGCAGGGATGTTAACCTGTCCGGAGTCCAGTTGGCTACCCCGCGCAGGCAGAAGGGAGAAGCAGCAGAGTGGTTATGCTTGCCTTTGGCGATTTCTATATCTGTAGTATCCGTACTGAAGCGCTGCGAAGACATGACGACTACGTTTTCCATATCTAGAGAGAGCGTTCTATTGGGTCTATTGCACAGTGGCTATACTGTGAGCGCGAAAACAAGATGTTTCGAACGCAGCGTTGCCCATTCTCAGTGAGAGATTCAGATTAATTGGTGATTTCGCGATGCGCAGTGCTGGAGAAAAGAAGAGAAAGGATAAAAGGAGAGCGTTGCCAAGCAAACACTCAATAAATATATTCTGCGCATTAAGAAAAAATGAGCAGTGTTTGATTTGTAAGCCTCTGACAGCTTTTTCGGTTAGTCAATTTCAGGCGTTGTGGATCAAAGGGGCCACTGTGTTGGCCTTATAGTCAGATTTTGTGGTTGTATGAGCAATAACGCTTCCGATTCATGTTTGTTTCGGTTCCATTCAGTCGGCGCACTTGCACAATTGTTCGCTGCCTATTCAGGCACTTTCGAACATGTGCCTTGGACAAAGATTTTTTTTTTCAAATTCATGATGATTGTAAACACTTGCGGTAAAATCCTGTGATATTTATACTTTCTCACGCTGTTTGCACTTGTGTTGTCATCTTTTTTTTGCACCGCTTCA
The DNA here is from genome assembly GCF_013339745.2 of Dermacentor silvarum. Taxonomy (NCBI): domain Eukaryota; kingdom Metazoa; phylum Arthropoda; class Arachnida; order Ixodida; family Ixodidae; genus Dermacentor; species Dermacentor silvarum. The sequence continues at coordinate 186,288,608 of NC_051154.1, read as the reverse complement.
CAAATAACCTCTACATTCTATCTCGCTTTCGCCAAAGTATGTATTCTGAATAAATTTCTGTGTCTTTTATGAACCTCACCATCTGACCTGCACCCCTGCTTAGGCCACTGTGATTATTGTGATTAAAATTCCTTCTCCCTCTTTTTCTTTAAAAGCAGTGACCCCCCATCACTAGAGTGAGAAGAAGAGCAACCAAGGGGCACGTTTTTTGTTAGTCATAACCACATGATGCTAACAGACTAAAAATCCAAGAAAATCATAGGGAAAATGAAGTGCCGTGTTAATTGAATTCTAGAAATAAGAAAAAAGTGAAATGAAAATGGACGAACAAACAATGGACGGAAAGACAAGTGGACGGGAGGACAGCCCCCGAAAGAGCTCATTTGGGAGAGCATCGCATGCATAATGCGGAAGATGTGGGTTCGATTCCCACCGGTGAGAAGTTGTGTTTTTGTTTTTCATTTCCCTGCATCTTATTATTGCGTTAGCATTCTTAGGGCACTTCACGCACTTTCCGGGGCCCGTGTTTGTATGATTGTATCTATGTATGTGTCACGGTGCGGCATAGTTTCGAGTCAGTGATGCGCCGATTACCGGGCGCCAAAACGTCGTGGGCGTGGGAACGGCCGAGCAAGACGGCTCGGGCAAGCGGCCGAAAAAAAGGAGATTTAGATTTTTTTTTTTTTTTTTTGCTGGCGCGACCTTGACGAATGCCCCGAGAGTCCGTTCTACGAACCCCTGTGTCTTCCCTGCCCCGCGCGTGCCTTGAGTGGGTTGCTGAGACGGGAGGGGTCAACTGCTTTCCGGAAACCCCGAAATACACGATATCTCTGTACTGTGTCCACAAATTGCTGGCAGCGTATGTACTGTCTGAGAATATGACGCCATGTTGCCGGGTGCCGCTGCTGCTTCTGTGCTTGTCAACGGTCCCAAGTGTGTGCGTGTGTGTCTGTGTGGTGCAGTGCGGGGCCGCTATCTCTGACAGCGGAGGGGAATCACCCGCTCCCTCGCCCCTGATTAAAAGGGGTGCGGCCAAGACCTTTGGGAGGCGTCATGAAATAATTAGGTGAACCGTCACACATATCTGCCATTCCCCGACCTAGGGAACTAGGGAAAGGAGAGGCTATTTAAGCGCATGTTTTAGTCCCTGCTAATCAGTCTAGAAGCTGAGCCTGTGATTTGCTGAGCAGCAGTCGAGGGGCTAGTGCCATCCAGTATCGCCTGGGCCGCCTATAACCACGTCGTAACTCCGAGTACCTAGTTGACGTACGTGACTACAAACCAACGCATGCAACGAAGCTCACGGTATTGTCGCGAAGAACGTATACGCCGCGGCCGCCTTGAGGAATCCCGAAACGCGTTTGAACGAGTGTGGCACGTGTATAGCGCGGTCGCTCCACGCGCGGCTGTATCGGGGGGGGGGGGGGGGGGGGAGGTTCATTAAGCATGGCCAAATTTGTTGTTCACGGTCTATTGTCGCGACCATGTCTGCGTGGTCGCGAAAACTCTGGCCCCTATTGGAGCACGACGGCTTGCCCGATTGGCTTGAATACGCGATTGGTGCAGAAGCCTGCGTCTCCCACGGGTCCGCGGGCCCCTTGAATGCTGTAGAAACACATTTAAGGAAGGGGTTTTGAGTCATTTTGGAGAGAGCAAGGACACAGCAGCCCACGACGCCACTTAACCATGGGAGACCAGGCGGTCAGGCAGGCCGTCGACGATCGGTATGACATCGTTTAATGTATGATATGTGTATGTACAGTTTTAAGGTGCCAAGTTAATGCCAAGTTAAATAAATGTAGTTTCTTCAAATGTTACTTCGCGTTGTCGTCGTACCTGCCGATCTGCACCTGCCGCTGCCAAAGCTCATCCCCCTTCATCGCCGTCTCCCTGGTGAGCTGATGCGTCCGAAAACTAACTGCTGCGTCACTTCGTTGCAGTATTTCGCCTCAAGTTAGCTCAGCCTGCTTGAGAGAAGACGTCAGATCTAGACTTCCAGGAAACCCAGTCCAGCATTCGCATCTACCTCAACAAGATCGGCTTGCCGACATTCCTCGGGAAAGCTCTGCGCGCCGACTTCATGGTTTATGGACTTGCTGCTGCTACCCGGCCTACGCTAATCCCATCGTTGGTTTTCTTTTGAACTTTGTTTCAGTGAACAATTCTTGTATATTTTATCCGCGCCCTGTTTCATTTTTATATCCACTGTTATTAGCTATATTAAGCAATATTAAGTTCAGGTGTGTTAGTTTTTTTGTGTCATTTTTGTATTATTTTATTTTATTAATTTGTGTATCGTTGTCAGTCGATAAATATCTTGTTTCTTTTTGTTTACTCCCGACTCTGACCTTTTCACTGTGTTCGCTTGAGTACGGAACGACCAACCGGCTTGTACACCCCGTCGACGACTTCGCGCCGACGGCGAACGGGTGACAGGCCGTGACAGTATATTAGTATCTGACCGTTATCCCGTCTACTTGGGTCACTGAGTAGTCCGTGGTCGAATGGGTTGCTGTGCTGTGCTCAACACAGCAGCCATCGGGCTGCTGTGTTGAGCAAACAGGGTTCGAAACCAACCATTGGACCTACTTGGATCGCTGAGTGTGTGTCAATGTGTACATACGGGCCGCTCTCCAACGAACATCCTTCACGCCGAGATGGGTCACTTAGAAGCGGGATTGGGTAGGTACCGCTGTTGGAAGTAGCACTTTCACGCTTGCTTGGAGCACTGGGTATGTGCCACTCGGTCCATGCTGGTCTTCAATGAACCTCTTTGGTGCCAACTTTGATAATTAGGTATATGCCATCTGGGATTGTGCCGTTCTACAAAGATCGCTTAAATTTATCCGATGTTGAGCGCAATCACACTCTTGTCATGAGGTTTCCTCAAGGACAGCCACCCGACGCATTAGCAGGCTGTACCAAAAATGAACCGAAGCGCCGCTTTTCGATGGACGCCTTTCATGCCAACGCTTTAGCGAGCTGCACCATGGATGCACTCGGTATGTGCCGCTCTTCAATGAACCTCTCGCCAAATTGGGTCACTGAGTATGCGCCACTGAGTGTGCGCGGCAAGCGAGGGAACAATTCCCAGCGTTCGCAGGCACCGGCTCGCCACGCTTCTCGTCTCGGAGGCCACACGCGGACTTCTCAGCAGTGCCACTAGATGGCGGAGCGTGTCAAGAAAGAAACCCGAGAGAGGAGCTCGGTTGCTGCATGACGCACTTCTCAGCTTTCGCACGCTCTGGTGCGCCATGCATTTCGGAGGCCACGTGCAGGCTTCACAGCGGCAGCGCTAGATGGCGTCGACTGTTCTTAGAGAAGCGGGAAAGAGAAATCACGCTGGCGCACACGCCTCACAAATAACTCGTTTCGACGGTAGCGATACGTTCTGTCACTATATTGATTCAATGCTAAACGCGTTACCGTTGACAGTCATAGCGAGATGGGTTCTGCCGCAATTATTTATTGATACATTTTAATTAAAACCACAGTCAATTTCACCTTTGATTTTCTTGGCTTCATTGTCCGTTGGTATCATACGCTTCACTAGGGCTTTACATAGAACCAGTAGCAGTTTACGTGAACATGATATCTCTACTACTTCTGCGCATTGTTAAGAATAAAATCTATTGAGCTGGCCATCAAAAAATAAAAATAAAACTCAAATGGAAACAGTTTCATAAAACATGCAAGCAATATGTTTGCGAGCGAAGCGTTGCAGGCACCCTGCATCATTCTTTAAGACATAATATTCCCAAGATTGAGCCATCAAAGCCTAAATAAATGCCTGTTCCTTATAAGTAATGACTCAGCATTTGCCGTGTCACCAAATTGCGCCACTCCTACAGCGGGAAATGACTGACCTTCCCGAGTGGATTGTGTGGGTTGTTGACGAGAATCATCTTGGTCTGAAAATTGAACTTAGAAGCGAGCTCCCTCGGATCCAGAACCCAGTCAGCACTTGAAATTAGGCCTTTCTTATTCTGAAAAAAAAAAAGAAGTAATGCTAAACGAGGTCAACATTATAAATTACTTCAGGTTATCATTGAGCGCATTCTACGTTACAAATTTCAGAAATATTCAATTGCGCATTTGTTAAATCTTTGATTTCATATAACACTGACAGGTCTATTTTGCATCGTTGGCAATCTGTTAAAAAACCACCCAAAGACTGCAACGCCATGCCTCACCACTTTTTCACAGTGAAGCTCAGGGTATGGAACTGGAACTGAACCTAAAACCGAAAATAAAAGTTATTTTTTGAGCAAATTGAAAAGGACGCTGAATGGGAACCGAATGGGACGCTGAATGGGAAGTTATAATTTTTTCCCACCGGAACAAAATCGAAAGGAAACGGTAGATATTCTTAGGTAGATCCCCTTATCTGGATGTTTTCATGCATGCATTTCCTGCATGCACTTGCGGCTCAATTCCATACTACCTCTTTTGCAAATGTACGGGAGTCTGCTTCAATTTTAAATGTCGCCGCACTGTTACTGGCAGTTTTCAGCTTCTTTCGTTGGGCGGCACGTATGTTAGCTTTAAACTCGTGAGTGTTGGAATTTTCTGACCGTCAAATAGTGTTCAGATTGTCCAACTGACAGACATGACCTATTATTGCTTCTGAGGTGTGCTTCCACAGTATGATATTTTAATGCGATAGCATTTAGGACCATGTGTCGCAAAAAATCCGGCGTCGGTGTCGCCATTGGCGCCCGCGGCCGAGAAAATCATCCCTAACCACGTTTAGGTATGCCACACCATTCTATCATTAATGTTGCTCATACCTTGTCTTGCATTTTTGGCAAAGCTGTTCCAGGGAATTTTGAGAATGACAATCCACAAACAAATGTCATGAAACAAAACAGCCACAGCGCATGCCTTTTATGTTAAATATTCTTAGACTGAAATATTAAAAGTGCAAAACAAATACCGAAAGCTGAAAATGATGTAATTTCTTGGGCGCGGTTGTGCACTATCTCCGGGATCGGCCCACGCAAGAGGCTGCGTTTCCACCAGAACGCTCGCCTACGTGCATAGAGTTCGCCGCCAGTGTTTGCCAGTAACCATTACGGTTGCATAAGCTGCTGTCGTCGGGAACCATGAGGGATCTTTGAATGCTATCGCGTTCCACTCTTAAAAGCGAAGATTAAGCGTCCTCCCAATTTTTTATAACTTCTTGCAGAGTAAAGAACACCATACACACTTTTGTTTAAGTCTTTCCGTGCAGCTCATGAGCCCCGTAAATTTTTTGTACAAAAAATTTAACTGGCGTTTCTATAATTATTCTTAGGTTATCGAAAATGAACATAAACCAGTCTAAACCGGTTTCAAACGTTCTTTTTAGCTGCGTAGTTAAAGTGTAACTAGACCATTTTTAGCTGAACCGAAACAAAAACCAGAACAAAAAAGTGCATTCGACCCTCTATATGAACGCTGGGAGACAAGCTGGCGCTCCCGATGTTTTCATGAAGAGCCCATGCACAGTTCTGCCTAGTTCTAAGGTTTCAACACTCATGGAATAATCATTACGCGTGGAATTAATAGTTAAACTTGGTAACCAGTTCATGAGTAATTGTTGTAGGTACGATAGAACCGCCCAAATGCGTTCTCTCAGACTCTACTAAAGTTTAGAGCTGTGATAAAAGACGCTCTTTTCTTGAAAGCTGACCACTGGGTTTGCTTACAAAGTGTGATGGCCCGACAGGCTAAAGTATCGTTAAACCTGCTTATAACGAACCTGGCTCCATATAACGAATTCCTGGCTATAACAAAGTTTTTCTATTCCCCGTCATTACTCCATAGAAGCACATGTATTTGAGACTTCTACGTAACGAAGTGGCAGCGTGAGACCCCCTCGCAATAACGAATTTTCCCCGCCGACAACCTAGAGATTTCGCCCCAAATTGTGTCATTTTTTGCGCGAGCATCAACCGGAAGCACCTTCTCCGCCGCGACGGAATGCGAAGTGGTTGCGCAGAGGACTTTCAACATGGCTCTGAGGCGGAAAAAAATATATATAAAGAAGTGAAAAGCTCGCACTTGGCGAGCTCGAATTCACGGCGACTGCCGAGGCGAGAACGAGCGCACGTGTGCGTGCGTGCGAGCGTGCGCGAGGCGGGCCTACATCCCTCGACCCGGCGATCTTGCCGCCGCGGGCATGACTTTTCCCCCTCCCTTCATTAAAACCTGATCCCGCCGCTTGCTGCAGCTAGCCTAGCCCGCCAAGCCGGCACTCTCCTTTTCCAGTTGATGTTGCCGAAGAAAAAAAAAAAAAAAAAAAAACGCCATTTTTTTTTCAACGCGCTAGCAGCGTCACTCTGGTTACTACGCAAGTCTCTGCGCTTCACTTCATTAACCTGACACTAGGTGACACTATAGGGCCGTTTATAGTAAAACCCCTATATTTATAAAAGTAGCGCCATCCACTTCCCTCCTCCTACGTTCCACTATCGCGCTCGGCGCGACCAGCGCGATCGAGGCGCGATATCGACAGTGGCACCGCCGGCGTCGGGTCTGCCGTGGCAGACGACCGCTAACGCGCTACCAGAGGAAATCCGAGGAAAACTTCGATCGCGCCCTGCGGAGACGTTTTTGAGGCGCGATTTTGCTTCGTCAGTCAGTAACTCAGTCAGTAGTCAGTCAGTCAGTCAGTAGCAACGCGACGATGCGAGACGGCGCAAATATCAAGTGTGCAGCAAGCGTTTGCGCACGCCGGATGGTAAACAAAAAAAGCCTTTTGCCCTCGCCTTGTCGGTTGCGGCAACTTAAGGCGCAGCAGCATGCCATCACAACGAAGTTTTTGTCCATAACACGTTTGATCCGTTTGTGCGTACAGCACTTTCGTCGCACAGGCCCGAGAATGGCAGTCGGAGCGCGCTGGAAAGAAAAAAATATACAAAAGCGCGACGCGAACTTCCACGTGACACGGATTGGCCAATGGGGGAGCGGAGGAAGCTGGGGCGACAGGAGGCGGCTACGAGAGGGCGAGGAGGAAGCGCCGGGGTGAGCGCGGTGGCGGCAAGGTCTAAGAATGGCGCTACTTTTATAAATATAGGGGCTTTAGTTTATAGTAAAGTCCCTATATAAGAAAAGTACCGCCATCCTTTGATCAACGCCGCTTCTCTCTCTCCTGTATCTCCGATTGGACGATGATAGCGCGCGCTTTTCACTTCTTTATATATATATATATATTTTTCCGCCTCAGAGCCATGTTGAAAGTCCTCTGCGCAGCCGCAGCCACCGGCGGCGGCGGCGGCCCTGAAAGCTTCAACGTAGACTTTCTAGGTGCGCCACCATCGACTTGGCTTTCGCAAGCAAAAAGTAAAGAAAAAAGCAAGCGCTTTAGGAGAGGAGGCGGCGGAGGAAAGAGTAGATGGCGGTACTTTTCTTATATAGGGACTTTAGTTTATAGTCCGCCGTAAAGCGAGCGCGCGCACGCTACGTCACGTTGGCGAAAACGACCCCCTCGCTACGGCGGAGCCAACGTAACCGGCATTGATACCTTGCAGATTCAATGCTGGCCGACCGACTGTAGGGGCACTCTGCCCAAGACGAGGACGACTACCCTCTCCCTCTCCCCCCCCTTCCACTTTTTCCTACTTTCTTCCCCCCATTCCCCGCCCCTCATATACTGAGCCGTGCTCCCTACAAGGGCTGGAGAAATATGCATCCTTTCCTATCCACAACCTCTACTACTATCGTAGAAGAGTCTGTTGCTTGGCCTGTTGGTACATACTTGTAGAAACGATGAAAACCCAGCCTTCAGGACGCAAAAATTGCATTAATGTCCGCTTAAAAGAACACGAAACGTCTGTCACGTCAGGAGGAGGAGCAAACCTGCCCTCTCATTGCCGAGTGTGCGGCTGCTCGCCCCTTTTGGAAGACACACAAATTATAGGCAAAGGAACCACACGTTACGAACGTGAACTGATTGAAGCGCACCATATCCGAAAACATAACAATCAATGTGTTGGTGTGCCCTCATTATCGCTGTCAAAGAAAGAGATAGCTTATTTAGAAAAATGTGGCTACTAGGTGTCATTTATTGTATTTTCTTTGACTTGTCACGTAGTATGTACGACGCATACGTGCTCGGGCTTCCCTGCGAACTTCTGTGTGGTTGTTTTTCATTAAACTTTTTGCTAGTCCCAGCGTGTGTCTGTCCTTTTCTCTCCTGGTGTTTGCGTCCTGAAGGCTGGGTTTTCATCGTCTCTACTACTACTACTACTATTTCCGACGCGACCCGACGGGACCCTCCTGAGCCATTCGCGCGTTGGTCGCGCCGACTTTGCCGACCCACAATGCCATTTCCCGCGAAGAAATAAAGCCGCCCACGCCGTTTCGCCGACGGTCGCAGACAGCCGTGCAAAGTGGCGCGCGGGCTTGGGATCGTTCTGCGCATGCTCCGAAGATAACAGCCGACGGCGCGTTCGTGGGAGTATTGACCCTTTTCGCGGAGCAGTTTGTTTTAGAGAAACGAGATAGCGCTCACGGCGGCGCGCCATACCTCTCCTCAGCGACCGCGCACGAATACGAAACCATTACCGCTTCTACCTTGCTTCTGTGCGATCAACTGTCGGAAATGCAACTGAGTTTTCGTTAACACACTGTGCTCCAATCGTGCTAGATTGAATCATGTGGATTGAAGACGAGTGCAGTAGTTGGATGCAAAAATAGTGACTGGCATGTTAAGGAATGGAATGAATCTGTGTGGCCAAGTTCGCGGACCGCTGCTGCAACTGTCCGAACGTTTTACCGGCACTTCGTGATGTACGGCTTTCCTCGAGGATACAGAAATTTGCTCATCCGCCAGCCTTGCATCGCTAACCTTCATAGAAAGGCCTTCATCTCCAGAACGTCGGCAAGAGTGAGTACCACGCGTTAAACAGTGACAAAGGGAGTAGCGCCGTTTCCTGTCATAGTAAGTTTCGCGCACGTTATCTATACACATATGTCCCAAATGGCAGGAAAACTTACACCCACTCTATCGCCGACGTATCAAGCATAAGTGAATGGGCGCACACTTTAATATATGCGCACTGTATACGCACAATAAATGACGGACTACATCGATGGCGCACGAATCGAAGCTGAATGTTTTGTGACGGTTCACAAGAGTAAGCGAGTTACTAGCTGTAATATATATTTGCTACAAGGTATCACAATGCACAAAACAGCTACGTTTCAAGCCTTGTGTGCAGCAAGAACAAATCTATCGGAACTGAGCACACCCGCGAGCGATTAGGCAGAAAATAATCAGATAGTGGCCGCACCGAGGAACTTCACTGAGTCATAAACTGACAAGCCACTGCTTCGAAATATTTGCCAAATAAAGAACAAAGAGCAAAATGCACTAATCCTGACTGAATTAAAAAAAAATGATGGGGTTTTACGTGCCAAAACCAGTTCTGATTATGAGGCACGCCGTAGTGGGGGACTCCGGAAATTTAGACCACCTGGGGTTCTTTAACGTGCACCTAAATCTAAGTACACGGGTGTTTTCGCATTTCGCCCCCATCGAAATGCGGCCGCCGTGGCCACTGACTGAATTCATGAGCGGAATGTTTGCATAGCTTGGAATACATATTTAGCTCCGCTTTTAGAACAAGCACCATATACGCTGCTTGCGCCTTTTGGACATAGCTTAATTAGCTCCGAAAGCGCTTTTGCATGTTCTCTGAAGCTGTGATCAAAGCTTTGTGTCGTCCACCTAGTCACCGTCTACGATATCTCCGAAAACAGAGGTTTTCTAAGCCGCGCCGGCGTCATACACTTCCATTAATTGTAAACAACGAGGCAATGGAGGTAGTTGAGGCAAGGAATGGACGCGTCACCACGTGATCAAACATGGCAGCGCCCACGGGATCGCCGCGAAAAGGGTCAATAGAGGAGATGGCGTTTCGGCTGGCGCAGCGCAACCGGCCTAGCGTGACTGGCCGCAAACGACGCTGGCCCGCGCGCCGATAACGTCGGACTATAAACGGGCCTTATACGAAGCTACGACGCCATCGGTAAGCGGTGAAAAACGAGTAAATACGGTAAGCGATTCTTTTTCGTACTTTCGTGCCGAACCTGCATATAACGAAATCCTCTTTATCACACAGTTTTTCGGAAATTTGCCAATTTCATTATATCCAGGTTTCACTTAATGTGTATAGTCACCACATCAAATGTCCTGCTGCTAGCAATATTTATCCATTAAATTGCTATATTCGCGCTGAGAATGAACATCTAGCTTTAAATATATGTTTCGAACGCATGCGAAACACGAAAGTCGGATGCAACGTTATTGCAGATGATGTGGCAAAAGCGGACATCTTCCGTCTTACAGGGCGGAGGGAGACGAAGACTGGCACTCCTCCTGCCGACAATATCTGGTGCTCATAACAAGGGAAGAAGGGCTCGATGATGATCACCTGCATGAGGAATACAATGTTCGGTGAAGTTCCTTGAATGTAAAGGATACTGTTGGTTATGTTGCACGAAATGTGTTGATTGGCAGCAGTTGAGCGCTTAGTAAAAGGAGACACACAGACACCTTTTGGTCTTCGCCTTTACTAAGCGCTCAACTACTGCCATTCAAGAGGTAACAAAATCCCATTTCGCCACACTTGTATAAATGTGCACGGTTGAATATATTTATAATCCAAAAGTGTGCGAATTGTGAAATTTGGCAATTACATGGAATATTCACAAAATATCACATCGAACTGAATAAGCGTGACTTCTGAGACGTTAAGAGTTGGAGGCAAACGGGTAAAAAATGCTTTACGGGCTATCCCAGCTAGTAGCTTGAAAATTCGAAGCCTTCGATGCGAATGAGGTCAATTAAGTATATGTTGCAGCCAGTCGAAGAAGCCTCCAGTATTTTTATATTATCCCTAATTGTCCATTACTGTTAGCCAACAAATCATATTTGACGTTACGGTCACTTTAAATCCTAGGTGCTAGTACACATTCGAAAATGCCCTTGCATTTGTTTGCAGCGAACGGCCTATATACTACATAGTACTTTCCGTAGGTAATATGATGGCCGCGAATTTCAAAAGCAATCTCACGTGGACGGGCGTGTGTGTGCAACAGTAGTGTTGCTTTCCATGAGGTGGAGTGTTAAGGCACATCGCGAACAGATAACTATGCTTAACGATGACAAAAAAAGAAGGAAAAATCGCTTCAAGACTGCAGCATCACAAAGCGATGGTTAGCTTTGACTTAAACTTGAATAATTTGAGCAAGGCTTTCATACCTTCAAACACTTTCATACCTTTAGCTTGTAAAGATGACGATCAAGTTTAACGGTAAACGAATTTTCAGATTTGGAAACAGGGACCTTGGAGAAACACTTAATCAATTACATTCCGAGATTTGACGTGCCAAAACCACTAGCTGAATATGAGTCACGACGTAGGGGAGGGGGGGCGGGGGGCTCGGGATCAATTTTGACCAACTGCGGTCAAAACAAAAGCCAACCTAACGAAAAAAGAAAAGCCCACTTGAACAACAACAGCCCCGTGCCATAAGCAATTTCATACTAACCTCTTCCCCAGGGTTCACTAGACCAAGGAACGCTGTGTACAGTGCTTCTATAGCACCGACTGTCACCAGCACCTCATTTTCTGGGTCAATCTTTCGACCGATTAAGCGAGAGTACATCTGGGACAGGACATTGACTAGTGGCGGATGACCCTACAAGCAGCGAAATAAGCAAAATAAAATCAAGGTGAGTGAGGACGCACTTGCATAACAGCATGCAGAGAGGTCCTGAAGGCATTAACTCTAAACTGCTGCAAAAATTGTACCATAAAAGCATTCCACAGCTACCCTAGGCCATTCTATATAAAACTTCTTAAAGGGTGCCCATAGGCCTTGAATGCTGCGCTATTGCCAGTGAGGAGAGAGAGATAGAATTTATTGAGAAAAAGGCAGAGAAGTTGGTCAAAGCCTGTGTGCTTCAACTTACTACTCTGCAGTATAAAAGGGGAGCGGAAGAGGAATGGAGAATGATTATGACAAGAACCGTGATGCGACTATGTTGGCGGTTCCAAGACAGCAGCATTCTTTAAGCCTACCTCGTGTAAATGTCCTATTCCCCAAGTGCTAGCTCGTGTAAAAAATACAGTATGATCTGTACTGTTATTGCAGGACATCTTAGTTTTAGCTAAGCACACTAAATGAAGTCTTTCGAGAAGACGCCCACATTGAGGTTTCCAAGAGACCGTCGCTCCTGCGGGAATACTGGGTAGACCCAATATACCGTTTTCTGTTTTTGTTATAAGAGTTATAAAAAAGCTGTTACTCGTAGCGAAAAGGCGTTTTTGCTGAGGATATCCTAGAAGAGGTGGACATACTTTCCGGCTATAATGTTAGTTTCAGAAGTTAATTGAATATAAATTTGCTAAGTAACTTTTATTGCCTTCGGGACATGTTTAAATGACAGATTTATTGACTTAAATGATAAATTTGTTGAAATGACAAATTTGATAGCACCAACATTTTTTACCTTCAGAATTGCACCTAATTTAATATAATCATAGTCAAATTTCAATGCTAAATTTAGGCAATATTGAAACACAGCGCGCCGAGAGCTCAAAAAGGCGGCCCCGCTATCATATCACACGGAAACGCCCCGTGACATAGAGATGCAAGTGGTTGAAAAAAAAAAAAAAAAAAAAAAACGTGAAATTTCGAAAAAAAAAGTTTTTTTGCGTTTTTTTTTAACTAGGATAAAATTGAAAAAAAAACACGTGTAACGTCGCAGAATACAGAACCTGCAAGGGAATTTCATCAAAATAAGGAGTTTGGGAGTCTGCGAAGCACCTGGGCCGCGCCGCATTCTGAAACGTTCCACTTCGGCGAAATTTCTTTTTCGCTTTCAGGCGCGTGATGAATGGCTGTTTTAGCAAACTTGGATGAGCTGATTGGCTGGTTGAGCCCGACGTCATTCAATTTTGCTCAGCCAGCCAATCAGTGCGCGCCTGAAAGCGAAACATAAATTTCGCCGAAGTGGAACGTTTCAGAATACGGGCCCTATCCCTCCACCTGGTGGCAATGACTTTGCTTCAACCAACCCTTGAGCACCCTCGCCTGTGGCGTATTGCAGATTTTCCTTTCTTCTGCAGCATGTGAAGGAAACTGGTCCGAGTTTGTAAATGTGCACACCAAGCTACGCAACAGGCTCGCAAGGGATCGCGTGCGAAAACTTGTGCATGTGCACACGAACTTCAATGTCTGGAAGGCTTCGTCCGCTGCACAGCGAAGCGTTGGCGCGTCAAGCGGAAATTAATCGGACACAGATAAATACAGACTAATGTCGGTGTTGGAGCTTTGATGGGAAATAATTGCCTTCACGCGAAATCGTGCCTAGATTTTGAACCCGCAACTCTGCTGGGACTTTTGTGATGCAATGATGTGACAATTATATTCTTTTCAGTGTTAAATAAATAAATGTGTCGGGTTTTGCATAGCTCTGTGCGCAATCGTCTTTTTTTTTCAATTTTTCATATTTTTCTGAAAGAAAACATGAAAAAAAAACAATTTTTTTGCGCGCCCCTCAAAATTTCATGAAATTTTACATCTCTACCCGTGACAAAAAGCGCGACGCGGTTTGAAACTGAATGTCGCTGCCAGTCGCGGCAGGTACTGATACAGCGCGTTTTGCCTGGCAAACATCTACCGTGACGTGCCGTGTCAGCATTTACTGCGACACGCCAACATAACATGCCATCAACATACCTAATGTTTCGTGGAATTGTGATCCACCTGCGCTGAATCCTCCTTCTTCACTCGCAAGTGGCTTTTTTGGATATGTGCGCTGTATTTTCTCTAACACAATTGATAAAGCAACCAACTAGAATAGCAGAATCAACAGGTAACACTCTTGATCTCGTACTAGCAACACACCCTGAATACGTTTCTAACGTCGCCCACCAGCCCGGTATAAGCGACCACTCCATTCTGTCATTTCGCATTAACATATCACGCCCAAAATGCGAAAACAGAAAGAAAGTTATAAAAGATTACAAAAATGCAAACTTTAACTAATCAACGAGGAACTTTGCACTTTTCTTGACGGTTTTAATGAGCGCGCGGTACAATCAAATTGGTATTTATTTTTATCCAAGGTTGACAAATAAATATTGACAAATAAATACATACCTACTCGTACGGTAATTGCGAATGCTGATGCATCATGGTACAACCGCTACATAAAACGTTTGTCGAATAAGAAAAAAAAATGCGCATACCGTTCAGCAATACAGTCCACAGATGACGGCCGCTGGGCAGCCTACGAGCAAGTTACCGCCATGTACATTGCAGGCATAAAGAACGCTAAAGGTAATTTTCTAAAATCCTCACATCCGATCCAAAAAAGTTCTGGCACGGGTTTCATTGGAAATGATGAATAAACTTTCATTGGGGGGGGGGGGGGGGGGACCAAAATGTATTGGTAGTGCCCACAGGCACCAGACGGGGTGGTTCCCTATATTTACGGGACCCATATTGGAAAAGTGATAGCAGAGTTAGTTTCATTCATCCTGCAGGCAACCTTATACCTGATGCGCGTTGTGCCCGTGTGTTAAATAAAGTCTTTGTCCGCAACGTTTCTACAGCAACTCAAACAATGCTTCCTCGTGTTAAACCTTTCAATTTTACAGTCATGTCTCCCATTATATTTGACTACAATGGTGTGGTCAAAGCTATAAATAATTTAAAAGCATCCTGTTCACCTGGGTGCGATTCCATTGATCCTAGGTTTCTTATAAATACAGTCTGCTACTCATCAATTTTATTAACAAAATTTTTTCAACCGTCCTTCGAGAACAGTTCCCTTCCCACTGACTGGACGATCGGGAGGGTTGTTCCACTCCATAAGTCTGGTAACAAACACTCACCTCTAAATTATCGCCCCATTTCTCTACCTAGCATTCCATATAAAATCTTCGAGCGTATTCTACATTCAAATCTTGTTTTTTTTTCTTGAAACGAATTCATTTTTTTGCCTTCACAACACGGTTTCCGCAAGGCTTTCTGATGTGGCCCTCAACTCGTATGTTTCAGTCACCGTCTTCATGCTATCCTCAATCGTTCTTCTTTCGCCGACTGTATATTTTTAGACTTTTCAAAAGCCTTCGATAAAGTATGCCATAATCTCCTTTTGTGTAAGTTGCAGTTACTAAATTTGGATTCCAAACTGCTTGCATGGCTGGAATGTTTTTTACTAAATCGTTCCCAGTTCGTCTCTGTAACTGTGACTTTCCTCCGAGTCCTGTTTCCTCGCGTATACCACAAGGATCGGTACTTGGCCGCTTTCTAATCTACATTAACGACTTACCTTCATGCGCTTCTTCCAACATCAACTTGTTTTGCAGATGACTGACTAATATTTCGAGAAATAACTAGTCCTAACGATACTGCTATTCTACAGTCTGATCTTGATGCTGTGTCCGCTTGGTGTGACACCTGGTACGTGGAATTAAACACTAAAAAATGCAAAGTTATTCGTGTAACTCGATCTACCAATACAGCGGTTTCATATCATCTTGACAACTTTCCTTTGGAAGTAGTATCGCCATATAGATATATTGGCGTCACTATATCCTGAAAACTAACCTGGAATGATCACATGAAATCCACAATCTCCAGCGCCAACAAAACACTTGCATTTCTTCACCGGAATTTCTTACGCACTCCTAAGTCTCTTAAACTTTTACTTTATAAAACAGTAATTTGTTCGAAGGTTGATTATGCCACCTCTGTTTGGGACCTTTTACATGACAATCTAATCTACTCACTCCAAATGGTTCAAAATAACTCCGAACCTTTTATTATGTCTAATTATGCTCGAACCGCAAGAGTGACTAATATGAAATCGAGCCTTGAACTACCATCACAAGCATCTCGCCATAAGATTTATGGCTTGTGTCTTTTTCACCGCATATTTCACCATCGTTCACCACACGATGATTTCATCTTTCTTCCCCAGTATGTGTCATTGTGGCATTGATCATCGACATAAAGTTCCCGTCCTTTTTTTGCTGGACTTCTTCTTTCTAGTATTCATTTTTCCACAGGACTTGTGAGGAGTGGAACCATATTCCTAACGTCACTGTAGACATTACAGAGCATCAACGTTTCAAAAATGTTTTCACTAACAGTTACCAAATAGTTTCTTACTTGTTCCTTGTTTCTTCTTGTTTGCATGTGCTTCTCTGTATCATCTTCTTGTGAGTTTACATTGTTTTATAGTTTGATGACTTGTATTGATGATTTGATTTATGATTACAGTATTGTATTTGTGTAGTATTGGCACATTATATAACTTCATGAATTCATGTTTCTTTTCACACAAATGTTTTTCCACTTCCCCCTGTAATGCTTCGGCCCTGAGGGTGCAATAAATAAATAAATAAATAAATAAATAAATAAATAAATAAATAAATAAATAAATAAATACAAACTTCGTCACACATCGTTACTAGGCGTTTTCGCCTCACGTAGAAGCGGGGTATGCTCGGTTTCGATATTGCCTGGATTGAGCGTTAAAATTCGATGATGAATATCTCCAATTAAGTGCAATTTTTAGTATAACTAATGGGGAGCATTAAAATGGGACTGTCTCCAAATTTGCCATTTAAAAATGCCGGTTATTTAACAAATTTATGTTATTATTCTTTTAAAACTTAATTATTCTCTGCAAAGTATGTCCGCCTCACCTAAATACTGCTCTGCAATGACGCCACATCTCATAGTTTTCTTATTAAAAATCTATTCAGTCTTAAAAAAGGCCCTTATGCGCTAGCACCTCGTGTACGCTGCAGCGGTCGCAGTCTGGGCTTCTCGCACGACCGATGAGGTACTATACCGCTGAATAATTATCAGACCAAGTCATGTTCTGGGCGCCAAACTTCTGTCATTAAACTTTAGAAGCTTGGGCTAGTATGTCTGGTGCCTTTCTTCACTTGTGTCCACCTTTTTCTGCGCTTGTGTCACGGCGCTTGAGTTTCGGTAACATACGAAACCCGAGTTCGGTCTCAAAGTTATGGGCGAGCCCGTGGTGACGTTCTAGCTGAGCCCAGTGATGAGATGTGAAGATGTAGTATATGTAGCAGATAATCAAGAAGGGAGTCTTTATCTGGTCTAACAAAAGCATCGCGCACTACGCTGCCATCATGCAAGGAAACTCTTGTCTTGGTATTCGCAAGTTCATTGCCTTCCTGACCGCAGTGCTCAGGTAGCCACTGCCCTTCTGTCTCGTGATTCGAAGTTTACAATTTTGTAGCCTATCGATGAAGGCAGTCTGTTCGCAATATTTGTCGTTTTAACTGGGACCTTTACATTCACAAAAGAGGTTGACCGCTGTGCACTAGTTTCACATTTATTCTACCTCAAGAACAATATAAATGACGTTGTGCTGCGCCACGTATCTTGCCGAAACAGCCACAGGTCATCACTGAATTCCAGGACGATAAATAATACACGAGGCATTCTTTTACGCTACCATCAGTCACATCCCCCCCCCCCCACCCCCCACCCCACTCTAACCTTGTACTTATATGCTTACTCTGTAGTAAGTAAATTACATACTTTTTGACAACTCTGTGAAGAAGAGTCGTCGTAACTACCGATCTTATTTGTTCCCACACCTTTAGCTTGAAAGAGGATATCCCGTTTGAAATCCAGCCTTGGTAAAGTCAACAGAATAGTTGCTTACGTATCCTCGAGTGTACTGATGCAAGCTATTACAGGTGATGGCGTCCTGGAGTGCATCGAGAAGGAAGTCCGGTGGTGGGTAGTCAGGAAACCCGTGAGCCAGGTTGACAACATCGCTTTGCTCGCCAGGAGGTGCAAACTGAATCCTGGCGGGCGTGATTATGTAGGAAAACATGACTTCATACATCGTCTCCCACTTTTACTTTTAAGCCTGCATTTTCTCTTACTGTTAATCTAAGAAAAAACAAAGGGTTCAAACTGCGCACATACTACACCGCACAAACTACACCATACTACACCGCACTAACGAAAGCGAGGCAGGAAAGGCGTGTCGAAATAATTTAGATAGAAAGTGAAGCACTTTGCCTTTCAGGGTCGTTGAAGCAGAAGAAAATTAAGATTAAATTCTGTCCTAATTTTCTGTTAATCAACAACTTTTGTTTCCCTGGAATAGACTGCTGCCTATCTTGAAGAATTATTTATGAATTTACGTTGTCACATGTATGCGGGAACACAATTTTCACCTTTACAGGGCTGGCGTAGCGCCCTCTCCCTTTCAAGCATGCGCTCTCTCATGTGATGCCAAAATGTTAGATAGTTTGTCTATGTCCTGTCGCAACCTCTCTTCTGCAAGAAAATTATGATTTGGCGCTGATTTGACCCTTCCTATTGTTTTTTTTTTCTTCTGGAGCCTAAGGTGATGGTGGTGGTGGATGTTGTTGCTGCAGCCAGTGTTACTCTCGCAGTCAGTGCCGGAAAAGCTCTGCCTGGGCGCCGCTGTCCAAAACACAACGCGCGCATCCACTCGTCCATTAGTTTTCCTTCGCGTAAAAATTCAAGCTGACGAGACACCTCCTTTCGCACTCTGCATGGTACTTCCGGCAAGACATGACCTTGCACACACACATGAGGAAATTCTCTTGCTACTCTACACTTGATTAATTAATCTGTTCTCCTTAGCATTAAAACGCCGACAATATCATATGAATTGCTTCGGATTACTCACTGTACCTCGGACACAACATGAGGGTACGCGCACTGCTTTTTAGATTTTCTTTTTGATTCAAGGGGGTTGCCTTGAGTTATTAATTTCGCTTCACTTCGTTTTGGTGTTTGTTACGCTATCCCTCGCTTTCTTGTTTTCTTGATTTCTCCATTTATTCAAGACAATTTACAGCAGGAAATTCTCTTGCGCGACATGACAGAAGGCATACAATGCCTGACAAAGCCCTACCACCTATACAGGAGCATCGGAGTAAAGCAGACTTAAGCGAAACATGACAAACTTCCAGAAATATATTTAAGAAAACTGAGTTATAAGCAGGTTACACTGAGTTTTCCAGAACGAATTTTGCACAGTTTCTGTTTTTACCTTCTGTTTTGTACTAGCTTACGTTTACACCACCTTATTAGGGCGAAAGCTCTACTACTCCATGTCTCGCAAGGTCATTTATCGCGTCGCAATGACCTTGAGCCACCGGAGCGCGAGCCGCCGAAGCGCAAATGTGGCAGGTGTGACGTCACGCCACGTGATTCGCTGCGGAGAGGCGTCGCAGCCGCGCTCGCTCGGTGCCTCGCCGCTGCGGTACCACGTGACTAGGCGAGGGTTTAACGGCTGCTTCGAAGGCGCTCGGTCGCTCAGTCTCGCCCATGGAGAAAGAATACAGGAGGCGCAACTCGGCTCCTTCCCGCGTCGTCATAATGTCACACAGGAGCACAGGACGTACCATGCGGCG
Source organism: Dermacentor silvarum (assembly GCF_013339745.2). Taxonomy (NCBI): domain Eukaryota; kingdom Metazoa; phylum Arthropoda; class Arachnida; order Ixodida; family Ixodidae; genus Dermacentor; species Dermacentor silvarum. The sequence continues at coordinate 186,269,157 of NC_051154.1, read as the reverse complement.
GTGGACGTCGTGACAGCGCCCCCTACAGAACCCCGGACGCATAACGTATGGTCACGTGATGGTTTGTCGAAGCGATGCAGCGGATCCGTGGCGCGGCGAGCGCGCTCTTGCAACGCCTCCGTTGGCTCTTGTCGTCTGCTCGCACGCGACGGCTTGATGCCAGTGCGCCGCCTTGGCTACTATCGCAGATCGTCTGATCTTTCAAGTTTCTTGGTCTTATTGCCACATAAATAGTATGTGATCCTAAATAATAATCTATAAAAAATATCCTGCTAACACGGTCTACAGGTCTTCTATCCCCGGATTGCAAACCGCGCTGGAGCAAAACGTTTTGGGCGGTATCCGACAGTAGCAGACGACGCCGGGCGCCGTCGGAGACCGCGGCTACCGCGGCCACGCGCGCGCCGCTGCGACCGCGAAGGAAGTAGTTCCTTCCGTCGCCGCAAGGGGCGCTGCGCCGACGTTCACCAGCAACAGATTAGAGTACTGGTGGAAAAAAAGCAGGGAAAAGATGGATACGACCTGATCTCCTAAAATCATAGGCAGCGGTACAAGAAAAATTTTTGAAAAAGGTATACAAAAAATGCGAGATAAAGAACATGTGTAGTGTGCCTGATTGGGTCGGGCGGGCTGGGTGACTGTTTGTCGCCGCCCCGTTTCGAAGGGGATGCCAATAGATCATCATCATCATCATCACCACCAGCGCGTCTCCTCCTCTACCAGCGTGACATTATCACGACCAGTGCTCGCGCTGGCCCCGGCCCCGAGTTTCGCCTCCTGTTATTCTTTCTCCGTGGTCTCGCCATGGATGGCGCAACGCCTGGCACGCCGGCTGGGCCGGTATTTTGTAGCGATACCTTATGCTTTATTCTATACTAGTCTTATCATCCACCACTCACGGCCGGCTGATCCCGTTGATAACGTGAGCGGACCGTTGCTCTGACCACTGACCAAGTGCGATAAGCGCGAAAAGGCATTAGCATCGGAAAGGCATCGCTACAAAATACCGGCCCTGGGCAGTGTCTGTGTGCACTTCAGCGCAAGCGACAGGCTGAATCCAATCATCCAGTAGATATAGCTGGACGTCAGGCTGCGAAATCTCAAGCAAAGGCAAAGTTGGCTGCTGAAACACTGGAGCGCAAAGCGAGGTCATATTAGCGCGTTATAGAGAAGCTTACCAAGTCACGGAAGCGTGCATTAATGAAACACTGTGTGCATAGTCTTTGCAAAACCAAGCCAAACAGACTTTTCGCTCATGACAACTAGGTTTACAAGAGTTAAACCCCTTTATTTTTTGCTGATGTATCGGCCACAGTGAGTGTATGTGCCAATTCCCACTATAGGATAACAACAACAAAAACAAGCTGTAGTAGCTTACCCCGTAGGCTCTTGCATGACCTGTACTCGCTTCGCCATTTGCACGTTCAGGATTTTGTCCTAATAAAAAAAAAGCAGAAGGGAACAGCGAAAAATATTGAAACCATGCGCCCGTGCCATAGCATGCCGCTTCAGTAGAACGAGCATGTAGAAAGAGTAAGTATTAGTTGCTGTATTGAAAGCGCCGCATGCGAGTGAGATCAGGTCTTCCATAAGGACGTTCACTTCAGGCTCGGCCGACGGGAAGGCGTAAGCAGTCAGACCACCCATCAGCGTGAGCTAGAGCGTGACAGCTGCGCTCTTCTGCAGTTCAGTTTAAATTTCTGGGTGAAATTGACCGGAATTTATTACGCTATAGAAATTAGCAACGTCACCGTTGTGTATGTTCGGGAACCATTTATGAACACCTCGGATGGGGGGCTTCAATTGAGCCTCGTATATACAACCAATCGTCTGACTTCTTCAGGTAATTTGTGTTTTAGTCTAATTTGCATAATCTTACAACACTAAATACTACCTCGAGTCACTTTCGGATGCATAACTTTATCGTAAAAGCAATCTCGAGAAAATAGGTCCATGATCACCTCCTCCCTACCTGTACGGAATTTTCAATGCATTTTCAGAAACACCCAGTTCTAAAGCGCCTATGGTCGGCTCTGACATGCGAAGAGAGGCAATGAATACATAATAGCATGGTTTTTTTCCATGGACGTTTGAAGCTGAAAATTAATTCGGTAATGTAAACGGCTAATCTGCAGCTAAAAGTTATCAGGCCTTAACTGACGACATAATTCCCAATAGGATCTGGCGAAGAACATACATGCAATTGATCGTTTTAATTTCTTATAATGAGTGAGCTTGAAGGCAAGATGGTTTTTCTAACGCGTGTTTTCCACATGCGCGATGCAACACACGGCTATGCCTGAGGTTTCCTTGCTGTTTCTCGTCTGAGTAGTTTTCGTGTTGTAGCCATGGAGTTAGTTACTCTATAGGTGTAACTAAATAAACGCATTTAAACTCGCACAGTTCACCATTTTTGCGTAGAACAAATGCACTACGCTACACATAGCTATTAATAAGGCCTGGTTGAAACAAGTTTGTAGTTGCACTCACGGAAGGATGGTATATGCTATGCTGCGGTCTCCAGTACAGCAATGATGTCGGTGTAACAACGAGAAAGTTTCAGCTGTTCAAGCTCCGTGCAAGCATATCCGGCTTTCTACGCCACGTACTGCGGTTGATTTTAGCTGCGTAGGTGAGCTGTCTCGGCGAGAACGCTGAGTTATAAGCAAAAACGCGCATATATAGACCGACGTGGCTTGAGCGCGCGCGCACGCAAGCTGCGTCTCGTTGGTGAGAACAACGCCTATAGTTCGACGCACTGGTGCAGCCACCGTAACAGCAGCTGCAAACGCGCTCCCACGTGCCCGGCGTCGAGATGGTTCTACTTGCATGCGCGCGTTGGTCGCGCTACAGTGTACTAGAAGGCTTTGTAGTGAGCTCAGAGGAGGGCGCGGGCTGGTGTGTTGCATGTTGCCGCCGAGAGGGGCCGCGGCAAGGCGTCATTCCTTAAAGTTCCTATATAGGGACTTTATTATTCCTTAGAGTTGCTGTATATACTACCAAAAACTCCATTCCTCCTGAAGCTTCGCTCCGGTACTCCGGTAGGAACTTGAAGTTGTGCTGAAAGAAATGAAAAAAAAAAAAAAACTCCATGTCAACTCTTCGATCAGCGCTGGAGTTTCCGTGAGTGTTTCCGGGAAGAGAAGCATTCAAGTTAGGTTACAAGATTTGAGGACTGGACACGTTTAATATAATCGGGGTGGCTCAGTCAGCTAAGGCGTTGCGCGACTGAGCACGAGGTCGCGGGATCGAATCCCGGCCCCGGCGGCCGCATTTCGATGGAGGCGAAATGCAAAAACGCCCGTGTGCTTGCGTTGTAGTGCACGTTAAAGAACCCCAGGTGGTCAAAATTAATCCAGAGCCCTCCACTACGGCGTGCCTCATAATCAGAACTGGTTTTGGCACGTAAAACCCCAAAAAGAAGAATAATTAATAATAATATCTGGGGTTTAACGTCCCAAAACAACGATCTGATTATGCGGCACACCGTAGTGGAGGGCTCCGGAAAATTAGACCACTGGGGGTTCTTTAATGTGCACCTAATTCTAAGTACACGGGCCTCAACATTTTCGGCTCCATCGAAAATGCAGCTGCCGCGATTTGATCCTGCGACCTTCGGATCAGCAGTCGAGCGCTATAACCACTAGACCACCGTGGCGGGGCCTGGACGCGTTTGGTGAATATTCAAGATTTTAAGTGTTCTTAAATAGTTTGTAATGCATGAGATTGCATTTGTAGCGCGATTTGTTGTTTGTTCCCGTTGTTGTAAACACCATGCAAGATATTTATTTATCAAAATTTATTTTCACCAACAAACATTTTTCATCGTTATTGCTGGACTGACGCTTATAACCCCCCTCCCCGAAAAAAAAATTGTCGGGATACGATGAGAAAAACACCGGCCAATAGACAGTTTTAGTTTAGCGTGGATACCGTAATAGCGGGCTTAGCGGAATAGCGGGATCGAAATGCGCATGCGCAGAACGCGAAACGACCCATACCATTTACCGTACGCACGCTATTTCTCAGATTTAACGTTACCGTGTTTGCGTGGTGGGTGGGTAAACTTTATTGATTCACGAGAGAATCATGTGAGGGGGGGGGGGGGAGAAAGGGAAGCAGGACGACGATGGGCCCTCAGGCCGCTCTAGATGGCCGGGCACATTTGTGCTTCGGCGACCCCTCTGGCCCAGCCCACTGTCCGAAGCTGTAAGTCCGGTTGCGAGCTGCGCAGAGCAGCCTCCCATCGCTCCTGGTGTTCTGACCCTCGCCACGGGGGCTTGGGCTTGTTCGGGCAATTTAGAAAGATGTGGGCAAAGTCAGCTCTGGTGCTAGGACACAAGTGGCAGTGAGGAGAGGTTTCCCCGTGTGTAATAATCGACAGAAGGAAAGGGGTCGTAACTGTGGCCGTTTGAAGTCTTCGCCACAAAGCCTGGTCACTTCTGGGAAGAGATTTATGCGGCGGGGGGTAGATTAGGCGGGAATTTCTGTAGAACAGGGTGAGGTCATGGTAGCTGAGGAGTCGATCTCTTGCACTGCGAGACGAAGGCGGGTCGCTCTCAGCCCGGTTGACGAGTGCTCGGGCCTGGGTGTGAGCGGCCATGTTGCCTGGGTGTTCGCTGTGTGCAGGGACGCAAAGGAGGGTGATAAGGCAATTAGGAGGGGGATTTGATTCGAGTATTTTAGCAGCCGGGGAGTGGATTTTGCGATTGGCATAATTACTGATTGCGGTTTTTGAATCTGAGAAAATATACGTAGCGGAGGAGTGAGCAATTGCTAAGGCAATTGCTGCCTCTTCCGCTTCTAGGGATTCTGTCAAATTTGGAATCGACGCACAGACAATGGGGTTTTGGAATCCGTCTACAACGGCTAATGCGAAAGCTGGCCGGTCTGAATATTCAGCCGCGTCTACATAGACTGCCTGTGAATGAGGAGGGTAGCTCTTCTGCAGAGCCTTGGCTCTAGCTTCCCGTCTTGCTCGATTATGTTCCGGGTGGGTGTTTTTGGGAAGTGGCATAATGCAGAGGTTATTGCTAACAGCAGTGTGAGGAGAGCGCGTGGCCGTGGTATGACCGGGTAGGTTGATTCCGAGTCGGTGCAGAAGTATTTGACCAGTTTGTGTATGTGACAACCTTTGATATTGACCTATGAGGTGCGCTTCTACGAGCTCTCCCAGGGTGTTGTGCACCCCCAGTTGAAGGAGTTTCTCTGTGGGCGTTGATTTAGGGAGATGAAGAGCAGTTTTATAGGCAGTGCGGATGAGTCTGTTGAGTTGCTCGGTCTCCGTGGGTGTGAGGTAGAGGTAAGGGATGGAGTAGGTGATTCTGCAAAGGCAAAAGGCCTGAACGAGGCGACGTGTGTCTGCTTCTCGCATGCCGCGATGACGATTGGAGATGCGCTTAATTAGTGAAGCTGTATTGAGAATCGCAGTGCGGATTAATTTTATGGTTTCAGCGTTGGAGCCATTGTCTGAAATATTGAGACCCAAGATTTTGATTTTATTAACCCTCCGGATGGGAGTGTCATGTAGCGTGACTTGAATGTTAGAGATATCCTGTTTTTTTAGGTTCACCACTAGGAGTTCTGATTTAGCCGCCGAGCAGCTTAGACCGATGCAATTGGCGTGCTTAACAACAGTGCCAACGGCCAACTGTAGTTTTGATTCGATTTCGCCATGGTTGCCAGAATTGACCCAGATGGTGATGTCATCCGCGTACAAGGAGTGATTGACAGAAGGAATTTTGGCAAGTTCTCGCGCTAACGGGATAAGAGTAATGTTGAAAAGAAACGGGGAAAGAACTGCTCCCTGGGGCGTGCCTTTGCTTCCGAGCGTGAAAGAGTTGGTTTTGAATGTGCCTAATTGTAGGCAGACAGACCTGTTACTGAGAAAGGCAGCAACATACCGGTGCGTGCGAGAGCCCACGTTAAGGTCACTCAGAGATTGTAAAATGGCGAAGTGAGCAACATTATCAAATGCCTTGGTCAGGTCCAATGCAAGGATGGCTCTGGTAATGTGTGGGAAAACGGGATTGAGCACGTCCTCCTTAAGCTGTAACATGACATCTTGAGTTGAGAGTCCCGCTCGGAAGCCAAGCATGGTGGCGGGAAAGAGTTGTTCTTTCTCCATGTAACGGTTAAGGCGACTTAGGATCACATGCTCCATCAGTTTTCCGATGCATGAGGTAAGAGAGATTGGTCGCATATTCTTAAGGTCTAAGGGCTTGTTATTTTTCGTGATGTAAGTCACCTTAGCTGATTTCCATTCCTGGGGCAGCGTGCCCTGCTCCCATTGCTGATTCATGTAAATGGTGAGAGCGGCCAATGATTTGTTGTCTAAATTTCGGAGTGCTTTGTTAGTGATTCCATCTAGTCCTGGTGCGGATGTGGTGCGAAGTTTGCTTAGTGCGGCCCATACCTCCGCCTCTGTGATGGGGGCGTCCAAGTCTGAATTGGGGGCTCCTGTATAGGTCGGTGTTGATTCCTGCTTTAGATCGGGGAAGTATGTGGCTTTAAGAGCAGCTTCAAGGTCTAGCCCTTGTTTCGCTACCTCGAACAGGAGTTTGGTGATTTGCTTATTATTTTCCGAGCGCGAGGAGCACGGGTCTAACATATGGCGAAGGAGGGACCACGAGTTCTTCCTACATAGAGTGCCGTCAAGTCGGTTGCATATCTGAGTCCATTGCTGCGACGAAAGCTCGGCCGCGTGTTCGGTGACGAGCTGTAGCGTTTGCGCCATTTTCCGTTTTAATTTGCGATTATGTTTTTGCCTGAGCCATCGTTTCTCCATATTCTGATAGGCCTCCCATAGGTGGAGTAGCCTACTGTCTACTGGATCGCGGATATGTTCTACCGGGGCCACTTTTTCGCTAAGAGCTACGTCCCGTTGGAGCTTAGAAGCCCATTCTTCGTAATTCTGAATTTCTGCTGCCGGTTTTTTGAGTCGGATTTCGCGGAACTTGTCCCAGTCGACAATAGGTTTGAGGTGGAACTTTGGGCGTAAACTGGCACACGGTAACGTAATTGTTAGAATATAATGATCGCTGCCGAGGTTGACTCCTGTGTGCGTCCAGTTAGCTTGTCGAACGTTTTTAGTAAACGTAAGGCCTGGGGTGGTATTTCTGCTCACACTGTTGCCAATGCGTGTGGCTAACGTGCAATCAGTGACTAGGGTGCACCTATTTCGCTGAATGTATTGAAAGAGGCTGGTGCCCTTGCGAGTGTTTCTCCTGTATCCCCAGTCTGCGTGCGGGGCATTAAAATCACCCGTTACCAATATAGGAGCGGAACTTGCTATTTCGATGGCTCTATCAATTGCTTGGAATACGGCAGTGAGGTCATCTCTAGGATGAGAATAGATATTTAAAATATGTGGCTTGTCCTGTACGACGCGGGAGGAGCTCGAGGAGAATGCAATCGGAGTAAAGGTCGGAGAGGTCGTGAGCTATAAAAGAGATATTCCTCTGGATATATGTGGTGGCCCACGGGGAAGTAGGATGGGAGTGTACAGCCTGATAGCCGAGGAGTTTGCATGCTTTTAAAGGCTCCTGTACGGAGATGACGTCAGGGGCGGGTGTAGACTGCTTTATGTAAAGTGAGAGATTGTCTCTCTTCTTTTTTAATCCACGGCAGTTCCATTGCCATATGCAAAGCGAAGAGGGGGAGGATGCGGCAAGGGTGTAGGAGGGGGTTATGGTTGCGAAAGCGCTTGAGAGGGCGGGGATTGTGGCAGAGCTTCCAAGGGGGGGAGCCGAGCAACTAGCATATCGAGAATGTTCTCAATCTTATTAAAGCGTTCTGCGATTTGAGTGAAGCCTAGGTCAACCTTTTGTTTCAGTTCCCTGTGTTCTTTACGGATTTTTTGACTCGTGCATTTGGGGTCCTCATCCGAGGATTCGGGCGGTTGCGTTCTTTTCTTTTTTGCGGGTTGGGGAGTGGAATCTGTGGGATCGGTCTCTGATTGGGCTGCCATATCAGACTCCGAAGTGGAGGTGGAGATAGGTAGGGACGGACAGGGCGTTGGGGGGGGGGGGGGGGGGGAGCTGTGAGTGTACTTAAACGTTCCAGCACCAGAGCCAACTGTTGCTTTAACTCCTGATTCTCTCTAGTTAGACGTTCGATAGTCTCTTGAGTTTTAGAATTTTCTCTAGATTCGGAGTGTGCTCTACTGGAGCGGAAGGCTTGCTCTGCCCAGCTCACCTTTCCGGATTGGCTCCCGGGGTCCCGGCTCCAGGATTCACTTCGTCCAGGACTTTTGCTTCCGCCGCCACGGTTTCTGTCTTCGATTCTGGGGAAGGACTCCTTATCGAGCTGAAACTCGTGCTGCTGCTGCTTCTGCTGTTGCTGTGTCTGTCGTGGACGAGAGGGACGACTGTTACCACGTTGGAAGCGTTTCTTACATGCCCTGTCGCCCGTCATGTGGGCGTCCCCACAGACGACGCACTCCGGAGTGCAGGGGTGGTCCGCCGGGTGCTTCAGACCACAGCCTGGGCAGGTGAGGCGATTCGGCAGAGGACATACATCGCGCCTGTGGCCGACTTGTCTGCAGTTTACGCAGGCCTCCACTTTCGGGCGGAAGTTGAAGACGGCGTAAAGGATGCCAAACATTTTCACCGAGGGTGGAAGCTCCTCGGCCATGAAGTGAATGAGCACACAGCGGGAGGTACGCCCCATGTCTCTGGCCTGCACAATTGGTAGGAGGGGATTCGCCCTACGTAATTCTTGGAGCAAGTCCTGCGGCGACTCGCCGCTCCAGGCACGGTAGATAATTCCTGGTCGTGCCCCGTCCGGCGGAGCTATGTATGCATGGAATGCCAGTTTGTTGCCGCGTAGCGTGAGGTCTCTGATTTTGGCGTAGTTGGCAACCCGGTCTGCGCAGGAAGTAGACACCGTGAAGATATTCTTGGGCAGGTTGGTGCACATGAGGTCCTCCTCGGCAACCGCAGAGTGCAGCCCGCTATTGGCGAGTACAGCCGCCCGTAACTCTCCGTCGTTGTATTGGGCCAGATTGACGCCCGCACTTGGACGAAAGACGATCTTGAAGTCATCGACTGGCAACCGTGGCAGTGGTCTTATGCGAAGACGCGCCGCAGCAGTCCCGTCGACTTCTGAGGGAACGCTTGGAGCTGACGCCGTTTTCCTTGCTTGCGTTCCGTCAGCGGACGCCGCTTTGCTTGACTGCGTTTGTTCGGTTTCCTTGGATTGCTGCCTAGGCGAACGTGTTCGGGCGTAGAGGACTTCACTCCATTCTTCCGCGTTGAATTCGGCGGCAGGCAGATCCATGCCGCTCACCTGATATGCCATGTCGTTGCCGAAGAGACTCGTACGTGCGCGAGCCCTACGCCGGTGCCGGTGGCGTTAGGGCTAGCGTAGCGGCGTTCCGCCGCTCACCCGGCGTCGAAGTTTGTACAGTTCCACAAGAAAGATGAGGTTTGAGGCACTCACCGGCAACTTCGTCGAGATGTTAGCTTTCAATAGAGACCACTTTTGGCACCAGAAAAGCAGTCCTGATTCTGGAAAAGCTTTGTCGAATGCGGAGCCCATACGAGGCACGTCAGCCCTGCTCGGCCCTCTCACCGTGTTTACGTGCTTTACGTAGTTTACGTACAACATGGCGGCGCTCCCGGCCGCCCGCTTCGAACTGAATTTCGTGTTATTTTTGTAGAATTCACTTAATTCGTAGCAAATCACTGTGTACACGGCTTTCGCTTAGTCTCAAGCCGCTTCGACGACAGAGTATTTTGGATAACCTTGACGAATTTTCGAGATCGCTTCTAGTTTGAACGCGCCTCAGCCTAACGAGAGAAATTTGGATGGATGGATTGATGCTATGAGCGTCCCCTTTGAAACGAGGTGGTGGGTTGCGCCACCAAGCTCTTGTTATTATTTTGCCTAATGTCCTACCTTTATTTTTGTTAAACACAGAAATACAAAGAATTCCAGGCATCAACCTTTTTGAACCATTACTAGATAACTCTGTTTCTGTACGTCTCCGTTGTTTGTGGTCTCCCTACTTTTCTGCCACCAAACCTCCAGCCGCCTCTTACTAATCTCTACAGCTGTCATGTTTACCTTGCCCGTGCTATTCCTGAACACAAGGACTTCAAGGAGGTCAGAGGAGCCTAGACTTGCAGCCATGGGTAGATTTCTTCACATTCCAATAAAAGATATTCCACCATTTATCTAGCTTTACCACAGCAAGCTCATGCGGCTTCGTCCTGGGTGTACTTCGCTTTATAACCGCGCGTTCTAAGGCATCCTGATCTCGCTTCGAAAAGTAAGGAGCTTCCCTTTGAGTTTTCATAAATTGTTTCTTTCCTGATTTCCTTTTTTCCTTTGAGGTAGTTAGTCATAGCGGGTTTCTTTTCCATTGCCGCCACTCATAACCTTGTCTCAGCCTCTCTTACTTTGCGCTTGACGTTCTTTGTTGCCGTGTTGCTGGCCATACCGGTCGCATATTTGCTTGTAAGCTTCCTAGTTCTTTTCCTCCACTGTGAGTCAATGTTTTGCCTGTACAAATCCCTGAACACTCTTGTGCCCCATCTACTTTCTTCAGTTTTCCTCAGTCGTTCTTCAAAATCAGTTTTACTCTGAGCCTCCCTTGCTTCAAAATTTGTCCAGCCCATATCACCCTGCACAGCCTCATTAGTAGTCTTCCCGTGGGCGCCCAACGCGAGGGGTCCCACTGACCTTTGGTTGCCATCGAGTCCTGATTGTACCCCTGACTTCAAGCAAACAACCGCATTTCCACACCTTGACACCTTGACACCTTTCCACATACCCCGGATCACCTTGTACCTATTGTATCCCCATAGCGCTCTGTGTTTCATTATGGCCGCATTTCTCTTCCCTTTTGCTGTTATTGTTTTCTCCTGTGTCTCCAGATATCTATCGCTTTTGTTTATCCATATACCAAGGTATTTGTATTCTTTTACCCCAGGTATTTCCTGGCCCTGAATCAACACTGTCTGTTCACTGTTTTCATTTAATACCGTAAAACCTGATTTTTAACGCTAAATTTTAATCCTAACTTCTCACATTCTTCTCCACAGATATCAGCCAGACGTTGCATATCACTTTGCTTGTTAGCAAGCAACACAATGTCGTCCGCATAAAATAAACCTGGAAACTGCTGCTCAACTATTGTGCTGGCTTTATTGTATGAGAGGTTAAACCCGATATTGATTCCTTCTAGTGCTCTTTCCGTCCTTACCACGTACATCATAAACAATAGCGAGGATAAAGGGCAACCCTGTCTCAGTCCCTTGTTGATATCAACTTTATCCTCGCTCGTCATCCCTTCCCATTCAACGCAAACAGTATTTTCCCGATAAATCTCCCTCAATAGCTGTATACAGTCGTTGCCTATACCTTCCCCTTCTAGAATATTCCACAAAATGCTGCGATCTACGTTGTCATACGCTCTGGTAATGTCTAGCAAAGTCACATATAGCGGTCTCCTTTCTTTTCTGAATATTTCGATACACTGAGTAAGGACAAATAAGTTATTATCCAGCCGCCTACCGATTCTGAAACCATTCTTAAGTTCTCCCAATATGCTATTATTCTCTGCCCATGTTTGCAGTTTCAGTTTAATCGCCTGCATTGCTAACCTGTATATTACCGATGTAATGATCAGCGGTCGATAAGAGTGAATTTTATATTTTCCCCCCTTACCTTTATAAATTAATTTCATCCTACTTTGTCTCCAATTCTGTCTGGTATTCGCCTATGTTGTAAGCATTTTGCTACTGCTTTCAACAGAACTTCCTTACTTTTTGGTCCTAGCTCATTAATCAGTCTGGCGGGAGCCTCGTCTAAACCTGTGGCTGTGCATTTAGGAATTTTCTCTTCAGCTTTCTTCCTAGTTGAAATTACTCAGCACCAACTCCTTTTCCGTCTGGTTTTCGTTCATTCTCTTTTTTTCCTCAGAAACCCCCTCGCCATTGCCCTGAAATGATTCGGCTGTTATTTTTCGAACATACTTTAATGCCGTGTTCCTTTCGAGTTTATTTCCATCTTCGTCAAGGATATGTTGCTGTACTGCTCCCCAACTTCCTGCCTAATACGTTAATGTGTTTCCAAAATATTCTAGGTGCGGCCTTCTTTTTCTCACGTATTTCTGACAACCAACGTTCACTTTCACCTTGAATCTTTGCTTGAACTAATATTTGAACCATGGATTTTTCCGGCGGTATATTTCCCCTTTTCTGTCTATTTCATCCTACGGCAACGGTGTATTTTTGCCTGTCTGTGTTCTCGTTATCTTCTACGATATGTGAGCGCCACCTATCGGTAAAATTGGGAGATATGCGCGACGACGGCATATGGCCTCTAAGATCATAAAATTGCAGAGGCTATGGTAGACAGCTCGTACTGCTAGTCTGTTTCGCTGCAGATCGGCGGTACTGTATCGGCGGACATGGGAAGTAAAAATACAACGCGCCAGCTTCCACATGCGCTGCCTCTCGCACTTTCCGGACGAACGCACATATAGAATCACTTAGGTGCCCTATGAATGCGAAATTCAAAGCGTATTGGAATAGCCTCTCGCAAGTAACCTACGCTATCACGATATATACTAACTTCTCTCTTTCTGCGGTAACACTATTTCCCGTAACCCCGCTATTACGCTAACGTTAAACTTAAGCTGTCTAATGGCGGCCGGTCTTAGGTGCGGACCGGCAACCGGCCCGTTGTCTAAAATTCCGGCCTGGCCAGTCCAAAACCGGGCAGGTGGTAACCCTAGCTGCCGCGTTTCCTCACACCAGTGTTTTGACAGTGAGTGCCCGCGGTCATTGAGTGTGATGTGTTCATGTTTGCTGTGGGCGCTGACACCATGGTTGGTAATCTAGTTAGCAAGCGAATGTTTACAAGTTCATACGGCCCATAAAAGTACTATCCTTACTTCGTATGGCTCTCTGCTAATTTGCTATCGCAATCGATGCTTCGCCTCTCGGGCGAAACTGTGGCTTTTTTGCATGTAGCGACTGTTTCTATCTTGCAGCATACACCGTCATGTTTTTCTTCTCTTTTCCCTTAGTTTCTTTTTTTTTTTAGTTGAATGCCTGAAGCTCTGGAAGAGGCTCAGAGACCGCTTCACCCGCGAGCTCAAGGTCATGGAGCTGAATTCATCGTACCGCGAAAATTTTCGGAATATACATCGAGCACCTGCGCTTGCGCTGCAGGCGCTGCACTAAAAAGCGAAAGCAAGTTTCGGTCGCGCGGAGTACGTAAATATACCTTGTAGCGAAGCTTCCATAGAAGTCCATATACGTTCAAAACATGGCGCTTCATCGGCGGTTTATGCGTGCGTCTAAATGTCGTACAAAAATCTCTCACGTGACTCAATCCTAGGCACCTAGGGACACGATCATTTAGGGACTTCTGAGAAGGCGCGATGGTGGCCCCAAGCGACGACGGCATGCGACGGCGTGTTCCTTCTCAGCGTGATCGTTCTCTGGCCCGCGCCGACCGCGCGTTGTTCAACATTGCGTGTGTGATTGTGCTTGCGTTGCTTGTGTATTGGTTGTAGGTTCTGTGTTACTTAGCGGAAAGCCGTGAGTAGTGCTTGTGTGGCGGGGCGGCTTTGGCCTCGGTGAGCTCTGGCAATACAGAACCTGCGTTGTGTGATCCGTGTTCCTTGACAATGCGGAGGTGGAGACGATTGAAATGTCGAAGTGGCGTAGCGCCTCGGCAGCGCAGTTCAGCGAACCGCGTCCGCCTTTGCATAACGGACGTCGAGGGATGTGCTCATCTCTACAAGTCATAAAAATGTGACTGCGTCGACCGCCCACGGTTCAGCGCTGAATGTGTGGTTCAAGTACTGTGCTTGAAACGAGTGGTGCAGCTGTGGTGGCAGAACGCCGTGAAATCCGTGCTGTGCAGACGCTCGAAATATCCAATTCGTGTCGGCGTCTTGGCAACGGCCAGTTTGCGAACCGGCCAACCGGCGCCCTGGAGCGGCGCCTCTGTGCCCGCCCTATTCGGTAGCGTCGACGCAATAATATTTACGTAACCAGTCCTTGCTTGACAGACGCCGATGGCGAAGGTGCTGCGATATGCTGCCGGCTAGCTTTGCAGTTTTTCTCACATTAAAAACATGTAGCATATATACATGCCTAGCATGTGTTATAAGACAATGTCTACCAAGAGAAGATTGTCAGGAGTGCCCCAGTACTGCTCCCAATCTGGCATTACACGCTTTGCATGACCTCAGTAAGCATGATGACAATATGGGCCCATTTTCTTCAAAGTGAGCTGCTATTCTGTTTGCAAAATGGGGAGGCTAGCTAAGCTGGTTTGTTCTTTGTGTTTTGTCAATTTGTTGAGAAATTCTTGGCAATGTTCTTTTAAGGCGCTTTTAAAAGATGTTAAGCCTACCAAAAAACTGCACCATTGGCAGTGTTCTTTGGTGGTGACAGAAAAGTGAAACTGCAGACGACTAAGTTGGTCATGCCCGCATTTTTGGAAAATTTTAGAGCAATATCGGCACCCACAACCATACAACTGTGATTGAGTCATGGGTGGCCACTTGCTTTCTGCACAAATTATAGGCCCTTACACAACATCAGTGAAGAGCCAACAGGCCAACGTACTGTGTTCCCTTCGACCTAGGCAGTCTACAGTTCATTGTTGTCGCAACAGCTGATCGCCCCGCAAGTTCACAGCCTGTGCCTTCTGCTGCTACTACGGTCAACTCGTCACCCGTGCACAACACTTCTAGTTGCCCTAGTGGTAGTGCCGTTGCTTCTAAATATTGAGTAACCACACATTGTAGGCTACAAGGGCATTGTTGCACTGCATCTCATCTCCATGTGTGTTGTGTTGCTGTTTGCATACATGTCCTTGTTTGATAAGTGCTCTGAATTTTTTTTCACTACTGCAATGTCTCGACTGCACTGTGGCAGTGTTGTATGTACTATCGATTAACCTCCATATACACAAGTGCTTTGATCATGAATCTTCAAAAATGCAACCTTCATGCTGCTCCTTCCTTCACAAGAAAGCTTGCATATCAAACATTATTCTTGCCCCAACTAGAATTGGCAGGTTCAATTTGGTCACCTCACCAGGCATATCTAATCCGCATTCTTGAGTATAGCCAAAACTGTGCTGCACGTTTAATCGCCAGGGATTGCAACCAATATTTGAGCGTATCTAACTTTATGTTGTCATTTCACTACCATCCTTGGAATCATGCCAGAATGTAGTGTCGCTTTGTCTGCTACATAAAAGCATTCATAGTGAGCAGTCGTCCACCTTGCCTGTTGTTTGTCCATCCCACACATCTAGGTGCTTGCACAATCGCCTTAGCGTCCAGCACATTTTTGGTCGAACTAATGCCTTTGACTTGTCTGCTTTGCCACTTGCCATTAGGCATTGGAATGGTCTTCTCGATAACATTGCTGACATTAACAATACTGTAACCTTCAGACAAAAAATCAGTATGTTTGGGTAGTGTTCAAGTGTTTCTATTTCAGGTGTATGTACCTTTTTTATGTAATTATTCAATCGTACTATTCACTGTATAACCCAGCTTTCTAATGGTAGAATTTTACTTCACGATTTTATAATTTCTGTTCTTTTCAATTTATTGCGTTGATCTTGTGTCGCTGTTTATATTTCTAACGTTGTATAACTTTTTCGCTCCTTTGTTATGCGATGCCCTCCCCCTCCACGCAATACTTCTTCTGGAGCCTGTGACGTAGATGAATACATAAACCAGATGGCACTACAGTTTCTTGTGAAATCAAAATTGTGCATATTATTGTGGTTTTACCAATAGAAGCTCTAAATTGTAAATCGTTCTCCTGCAATGCCGGCAATGTATCCATAACAGGCCAGTTGTGTATATTGCCTAGAATTATCGTTCTTATACCCTGAAAAGTTTGGAATATCCTATCTTCCTGTCTGTCCAGGTCTTTATACATTTTTTTGTAAACATGGGTCACTGGGTAATTCATGGTAAAATGGGTAGAGCACTGGGGCTGCTGTGCTGAGGACACCCAGTTTGGAACAAAAATAGGTCACGAGGTATGGGCCGGGCCGCTCACCAATGACAAAAAATTTTTTTCTTAGGTGCTGGGCAGATTAAAATCGAATGTCAAGCACCGACTTAGCGGCAACCCTGCAAACATGCGTAGCATGTCCAGAGGGACTCGTGAGGAGCCCGGCTCATACATGACTGATCTCTGTGGTGGCAATACAATGTCTCTACATTGTTTCAATGCTATCGTATTAGCATCGCCATCATCGTGAAATGGGTTGTGCCAGAATTTTTCTTTCTAAATTTATTCGCCTGTACCTATGTGCCACAGCTGAGCTTCTATCTCAACATTAGTTGATCTCAACTGAAGTAATGTATATATAGCCTTAGCTATAATTTCTAATGAGCATGACTGATTCTCACCAAGAGTAACAGCCGCTTCAATTCCTTCACAATCTGCACCTGCATTATCAAATATGTTATAGTGAAGTGAGTCTGCTACAACTGAGGATCGAACATGTTTTCAGTTTCAACCAAACCATGCCAGTCAATTTCATGAAAGTGGCATTACAGAATTCACCGGCATTCAATTGCACAATGCATGCTTATAGGCAATTTTATATTCAGTTCATGGCAGTTGCCATCTTGGGCTGTCGTAATCTAAATTTTGTGCATAGTGACGTCAAGTTTACTTAATCCTGGAACGTTAACAACACCTGTGCACTGACTCTAGGTTGTTACAGCCAGAAAAATGGGCATGTGAGCAGCCATGGTGAGGGCGCCCCAAAGCTCCAGTAAATAGGGTGCCTGCATGCGCTCACCCCCCCCCCCCCCCTTCACCATTCAGTGCAGAGTAGGGACAACTGCGTCATTTGGAACTGAACAGAAGCTACAAAAAAAGAGGTCCATAGAAAAATTTACTTTACTTTTCATTAATTGTACATAATGACGGGAGTTTGCAGTCAGGCATTCCACTCACAAGGCACATGGAAACAAAACAGGAAAACAAAAATGAGTAGCTCATGAAAAACTAAGCCCTACAACATACAATATACATCCATCACCTGTGCACCATCAGCCCGATTACAACGTTTCTATTACTGTGCAAATATAGCTGTAGCCATTTGCCTTTGCACACTCCACTTCTTTCAGTGGTTTATGTGTTCAATTCATTAGATATCTTTAGTGGCAGACCTAATTTTTTTTGAGAAGCTCAATCACCACATACCTGTGATGCTTTGTTTCCCAAGCACCAAATAATGCCAGCAACCTCATCACGTTATCATGGCACTCTCTTAAAAGTCACAATTTTATTTGGTCGTTTTGACAAGATTGCCAAGCTGATTAAACATGAATTGCACTGAATCCTATATAATCTCAACCCTTTCCTTGATGGGCACCAGTATATCAAGCTTTAAGTTGACAACTTGACGCATCACTTTCATATTCTTCAGGATAGGTAGGTTATCTTTATGTTTGCTTGGATTATTACACATTTTTGATGGCAAGCGCCATGAACACTTCCAAATTTTGCGAGAACTTTCATTTTTCAACTTCTATTTCATCAGTGACTCCACCACACCTACCGGTGTGATAGTTTTTTTACATACAAGGAGTATGTTATACTTTCACAAGCATCATCCAAATGTGGTTCACGTTTAAGGCATTCACCAGACATGGTAAAGCAACATTTGGCGGCAGTTGCAGCAAATAGAGCAATGCAACAGTCAGAAAAGCAACCAATCTGCGATTGTACAGCAAAATCCCATTTTTGTAGCTACTCTGACGCCATTGCTGTAATATAATATGTAGGAAACAGACAGCCTAAGCTAATGATCAAAGAACCGCTCAGTGACAACACAAATTCAGACATGTGATCAAACAACCGCTCAGTGATCCACAGATCCAGACGTGATGCTGCAGCAACTGTAGAATTCCTTTCACGTGTTTTCACAGTACACCCATATGCACAAGAAATCTAACACTATAGGGTATACCATTTGGGCAGCTGCTTTGGTGCTGCTACCACTGCCAAAGTACTGCACCCCTCAGTCAGTCAATGGGCACTGAAAGCACTGGATTTGCATGTAAGTAACACGACCACAAATATGATGCAACGAGTGGCTTTTGGTCTCTCCTAAAGAAAAATTTATTGTGATAATATGTGTCGCGAACCCGAATATAATGCGAGGCGCGTCCTGAGGCTAGAAATTTCAAGGAAAAAAAGGCAATATCCGTGAAAGTGAGCCATCAGGTATAGGGTGTGTCCTTCTACATTGAGCTTATTCCAATGACAAAATTCAGTGAGGCACCTGACACAGCCACCAACTCCACACCCCCTCACCACACATTCGTGCTGAGCCCCAACCCACACGATGGACTCCCATGTTTCATGTGAGCAGTGAGTGATAATCCTAACAACATACAGCTTGTTTGAAAGCAGAAACAAACTTAAGGGTTCTGCAAACGCCACATTCGAGTTGAGGCTATATTCACAGCACAGCTGCAGTGCACGCTTGCTTGCTGTAGAGACTACCATCATAATAAACATGCACGGAATTGTTGACATTGTAGCATCGTCTCAGCGGGTTAAGATACGATTTGTTGCCCTTTTTGCACAAAAGCACGCGTCTCAATTGTGCGAAATTAGGGCACCACAGCTGCACCACTCGTTTCAAGCACAGTACTCAAACCACACATTCAGCGCTGAACCGTGGGCGGTCGACGCAGTCACATTTTTGTGACTTGTAGAGAGCAGCACATCCCTCGACGTCCGTTATGCAAAGGCGGACATGGCGACGCCACTTCGACATTTCAATCGTCACTACCTCCGCATTGTCAAGGAACACGGATCACATAACGCAGGTTCTGTATTGCCAGAGCTCACCGAGGCCAAAGCCGTACTGCCACACAAGCACTACTCACGGCTTTCCGCCAAGTAACACAGAACCTACAACCAATACACAAGCAACGCAAGCACAATCACACACGCAATGTTGAACAACGCGCGGTCGGCGCGGGCCAGAGAACGATCACGCCGAGAACGAACACGCCATCCCATGCCGTCGTCGCTTGGCGCCACCATCGCGCCTTCTCAAAAGTCCCTATATGATCGTGTCCCTAGGTGCCTAGGATTGAGTCACGTGAGGGATTTTTGTACGACATTTAGACGCACGCACGGTTTATGGGGCTTAGCGCCATCTGGGCGAGGAGGGAACACTTTCGGTGGAAGAAAAATAATGTGACTTCATATCCGTTAAAAACAGAAGTGACGTCCTTTCGCTCTCAAAAGCGCGAAAATTGTTTTCGGAGGCCTTTGATTAGAGCTTTATATTCAAATGCCCCGCCATTCGACTTGATGGGCGTTCCGAGCTTTCAGCGCGGAAAGCTATGCAGGAAAAGGTCAGCCGTACGGGTGTCGAAATCGCTCCGCTGCACATAACATACATTCTTTGGAGGCCGACGAAAGCTTTGGGAGTAGAGTGCTCGTCCTTTCGTCGGACGCCAAGCCTGTCGGCCAGCGCTGTCGCACGAAAACAACTAAAGTAAACACGCATCTGGCAGTCTCAACTCCCTAATTTTGACTGAACAGGTTAAAAACAATGAAACTACCCGCGTCACCAAATTCAGACAAACGTCGACAAGCAAAACAACAACATGCAAGGGGGGCGTATTGTAACAGGTTAAGTTTACGAGCGCGCCTTCTGCACACTTCAAGAGCTGCATTGCCTTGCAAGTGATAGCGGCGTCAACGCCCGCCGCTATCGCTGGGCGCTCTTACGGTGGGCGCTAAAAAAAAAAAAAAAAAGGTATATATTGATAATGATCAAGTAAAATAGAGTTGTCTCTTCTTTTTTCACCGTGCGTATATAAAATTTACCAGGAATTTTATTTTCGTTGAATGAATCTAACTGTGTCTCGCTTTAATTAAAAAACGCTTATTTCTTTCCCAATGTTTGTTACCTCTAAACATAGTCGCGCTTCAATTGCTGCTCCCATAACCACTCTTGCTGAGGGTGACAATTTGTTCTGAACCGCTTTTCACCCGAAGCGTCGCGACCTATTTGGATCGACCTTGGAATACTTCGAAGCCATGTTCGTTGGACATGTGCGAAGCTGATGTGGCTGCGAAGAAAAAAAGGCGCCCACGCCACTTCGCAGATGGCCGCAGATAGCCCATGACAGCCGTTCAAAGCGGCAGGCTGGTTGGGGATCGTTCTGCGCATGCTCCGAAGGGAGCAGCTGAAGACTTGCGCGCCCTAAAGGGGACATGATTTTGGCGGGCGCAGCAAAAGCGGCGCAGGCATAGAGTAACATACGCAGGGGCGTAGTTTTCGCGTTGTGGCCATTGAGTTATTCTACTAGTTACTCTAGGTGTAACTAAATAGATGCATTTCCACTCACACTGTTCACCATTTTTGCGTGGAAAAAATACATTACGCTAACTATAGTTATTAATAAGGCCTGGTTGAAACATGTTTGTAGTTGCACTCACGGAAGGACGGTATATGCTATGCTGCGGTGTCCAGTACAACAATGATGTCGGTGCAACAAGAAGAAGTCTGAGCTGTTGAAGCATCATGCAAACATATCCGGCTTTCTACCCCAAGTACGGAGGTTGGTTTTAGCTGCGCAGGTGAGCGGTGTCGGTGAGAACGTCAAGTTATCAGTAAGAGGGCAATGGAAGCACATAAAGATAAGGGCACTGATTAGCGGCTCAGCAGAGAAGCGTTCATTCCTCTTCATTTATTATTATTATTTGCCGTTTGATGTTGATGTACGCGTCGTTATTTTCTTGTGATTGTTATTGTTGTTGTTTACGAGAAGATGACAACAACCGCAATATGTTTGCTTGTCAGTTGCCTATCTCATATAGGCATAAAAACAATCTGCAGTAAGAAAATGACAAAAAAAAAACTTAGAACCCCGCTTCTACCGGGAACAGGGGTGCTCGCGAAGCTTGTCCAACCCTAGGGGAGGGGTTGGTTAGTTTTTTGAGCGTTTGAGTCACATTAAAGAGACAAGTTTGTTGGTGGATGAGAAACAATGGATTCGCCCGGCGAGCTCGCGCACGTTCACGGGCCCGCTCCCGTTGTCGTTCTTTGAAGGCTGCCTCCACTTCGGTGGAGCAGACCAAGCGCGGCCTACCCATATCGCAGCTGGCCGTGAACTGGCGAGAAACAGCGCGCACGGAGTGCAAGGTATAAGTAAACTGGTAGCGTATATTCCATAGAAGCCTACATGTCAATAAAATGGCTGGTAATTGCAACCGTCGCCATCTACGTATCGGGAGAACAACTAATAGCAAACAAAAAATAAAAAATAAAAAGTGACGTCCCAACCGGAAGTGGCAATGATGTCAAGGTCTTATGCTGCTTGGCGCGAATGTTTGAATTTGTTTCGCGTCCGGCATTTCGACCGCTACACCAGCAGTTATTTTTCTTTTTAGGCTGAGGCGAGCTTGCGACTCGCCTCAGCTGAAGCGCCAGCGCGTCATTAAACTATAGGAGTGGCGTATGTCTTGATGTGAACATAATTAGGCTGTTATTGACGGCAATTGCTCCAGTAGGTTTCTTAGGAAGGTGAGCGAATAGGATGCAAATAAATGACAGTGCCGCAGAGGTTTCAAAAGAAACGTCACATTTATTCGCCTAGAATAATGCAACCAATATAATTGACAAAACAAAACTTGTTTTAATGGATGAAAAATACTATGGCCAGCACACAGTGATAATGTATAGCAACATATGCGAAACCTTTTTACAGAATCATTCGCAATTCCGGGCGATACCATGTATTCATATCCAACAGTTACCAGACAAAACAACATTGCCCCACATTATCATTTATGAAACATTTGACTTACTAATTTTGCTTCCCGTCGGACACACAGAGCCCGTGTTACGGAAAGTGAACGAACATAGCACGACGTTTCTTCGCGGAGCGTTCCGCATTTAATCGTCAGGACGAGGCACAGCGCCTTAACGGTAACTTCCACGATAACAAAAAACCTGCACTCACACCTTTCGCCAATGAATGCCGTGCGCTACAAGCCACGCAAAAATTGAAGTGAAGCGCACGCCACACTTTGAACAAACACGCAAGGAAATAAATTTAAAAAAAAACTCGGTTGAAACCGTCGCGCTCAAGTGAGCAACGCCATTCCGCACGACATAATAGCTGGTTTGCGTAGCCTTGCCAAGTCTTGCCCCAGAGTCCCTGGTTGGCAGGGACTCTGGCCAAGAACGAACTAATACATTGTCAAATAGAAACAAAATTAACAATTGCTGTTTTAGTAGAGGAAATTTGAAACGCAATATTTACTCGTATGACAGTATGCCGATTTAAAAATTTCGAACATTTTTTTTTTCACATATGTTTCCTAGTTTCATTGTTTGTCCCCCCCTCACCTAGTCGCGCTCTAATCGTGCACCACTAACTGATATCTCTGGTGATAGATTTTGGTACGGTTTTCGTTCCAAGCTTCGCGACCTATTTAGATGGTCTTTGCGGAGCGAGCGAACTCTCCTTTCCCTTCTCCGGAGCTAGGGAGCGCTTGTGATTTCTAAGGAGAATGGCGGGATCCGGCGCGACACTTGCGAGAGCGGAGGGTTTCCGGCGCGGCAGCTGTGTGGGTGAGGAGGGTTTCCGGCTGCCATGCAGCTCCAGGTGGGGAGGTTTTTCGCGTACGACGACAGCCACACCGACGGCGCGAGTCAGGTAAAACAAGTTTCGCTTGAATAACTATGCAGATCCCACGCACGGTGGGAATTGATGTAAGCGAAGCTTTCTATGCTGCTTGCGTTGATTGACGATAATTGCTGGTAATGTTGACGGCAAGCGATAATCGTGAGGTGATGTAATGTTGCGTGCACCACTTGTGTTTGTCACTTCATTACATAGAACACAGAGCGAGATGGCATTGCTCGAGGCGTTGATGGTTGCCCGTGTACGTAGCCTACGAGAAGGTTAGCACTGTCATTGCTTCACACAGCACATCGCATCGTGCTGAAGTGATGATTTGCAGGACGGCCGCTTGCGTATAGTGAGGTTTGACGCTGCGGTGCTTTAATGCCGATTTGCCTCTGCACGACTTTCGTCAGTTCGGACCCGCATGGACATACAGTTGACGAGCCACACGGATCGAGCTCACAACGTGGGTAAGCCTTGGTACGTGCGTGCAGCGTCGCTACCCGACATTGATTGGGCAGTATGGCAAGAAGCCGTGATGCGTGATGGCATGCGTGTATGTTCATTAAAAAAAACAATTGACGCACACACACACACACGCACACGCACACGCACACACACACAGAAAGAGAGACAAGCACATCGACATAAACGTGCGTTACAAAGGCATTCATAAACACGCGAGCCACTCACTATTTCTAAATGTAGCCTATTGTTTTGACAATGAAGTGGTTACTGACCCAGTTGTGAATGCTTAGTGAGGCTAATTCCACAGTACCAATTAAGTTGTTCGGAATATAATGATATGTCATAGGAAGTTGAAAGGCCGTTCTTCAGAACAGAATATAGACATTCCGTTCACCAGGCACAAAATAAAGAAAACATCTTTACTGCCTGGCAGTAGTGGGTGCCGAGTGAGACCACGCAGTTCACGTACTAATGATGGTCGGACGTACTGGAATTAAGATGGTTTGTGTAGGATGTGGAATATGCTTGACACAGCGTCAAATATTCGTTCCACGTATGCATGTATGTTGAAGATAAGAACAAGCAAACAGAAGCACGTGCACAGGTTGTGGCGCTAGCTATACTTGTGGAAAGGAGGTGGTTGGTGATCTTGTTAATCTACAGAAAGGCAACTGGCGAAAATATAAACAGACTGGTGGCTTGCTGGGCTAGTTGGTTCAGTCCAACTTATGTAACAGCGTAAACTTACAAGGAAGGGACGACGATAGACTGTCTCACTCTGTCTCTATCGTCGTCCCTTCCTTGTAATTTTGCGCTCTTACAAGAGTTATATAAACAGAATATGGGATGAAATCAAGAAGTACGTGACAAAAGCCACAAAATATTGCGTGTAAAGGTTAATATGCAGCCTCAATGCAGTCGGCAGCATCAGACACATAACGTTAGTATACACAATGACATTAGATTGACAAGAATTGGGAAAAAAAGAACAATGCATGCTTCAGCACCAACAGAACACACTTCGTTAAGCCATGGATATATTTAGGAGCAAACATTGGTAAATTACTTCGACGAGTGCCCAAGCGAAATTGGCCAAGGGCCGACCATCGGGTGGTGCTCGGCAGATCGCTGGGAGCCGATCACGTCGGCTTGAAGAGCTTGGGCCGTAAAAAGGCCGACTTATGTTGCCGACCTCGTCGGCGCTGGCTTGGTCACGGATGCTGGCCCGGATGCGTAGGGCTGTATAATGCCGAGGACGAAAGTTTTCGCTGGCCGGAGACTTCGGCTAAACGCTGGCCTGACGCTGCTGGCCGATCATATATAGGATGCGCCCCCGCTCGCCGCCTATAGCTGGCGCCTGAATAGACGTCGCCGCCTAGTCGGCGTCGACTTCCGACTTGGGGGGACGGGATTGGGGAGCGAAAGAATAGAGAAGGAGGTCGCCTCAACCGTCTGTGGTAGTTGGTTGAGGCAGCATTCACGGGGAGGAACCGGCATGAGGCAGGCGCGTAGATGGTGGCTTTTCGGGGGAGCTTTTGGCGGGAAGAGACGTTCAGTGGCTGCTTGGTCGGCGCAGCTTCGCACGGTTTCTATGGCGCTGCGCTTCTTGTTCGCGAAAAATGGACATTTCCAGCCAGTGGATTTTCACCTCCTACGGACGTCCACATTTACTCATAAGTTGCACGTATTGTTTATGCTATTAGGGGCTAGCCTTAATTTGGAAGGAGAGCGGGTAAGGCTGCGTTTCTTTGTTTCGAGAGCTCGTCTGCCCTTTTCTATCTGTTGAAAGCGACATTATAGTAACGCGGCCAAAATTACTTGTGGTTTATGGAGCTGCACTCAATCGGCAATTAAGAGTTCACATACCAAAGCTTGTCGTGCAAGCGAATTAAGAGACTGGGTGTGCCGTGATATGCATGAAGTACCGATGTGTGCATGCAGTGCCCGTAACGTATACTATACAGGGGGTCCCAACTATCTTGCACGAAGATTTAAAAATATGCAAATGCGACGTAGTTGGACAGAACCAAGGTAATGTTTGCCGTCGCTTGAAGATACTCAGATTATTTTTTGCATTCTGTCTTATTACCTAATTAGTCTTAATTAATTATTAAACTTATCAAATATTATAAAAGTGTCAAGGAGAAAGTTGTAGAGAAACGTGAAAATCCCGATACAACTTTCTGTTGCAATTGATACGTGCTACATAAAAGTGTTTTCCGAGTGTGAAAGAAGCCTGCGAATACGAGCAAAGTGTCTCGAGCGGCGAGTTACGCGTCAATTTTGCGTGTATTCGCAGGCTTCTTTCACGCTCGGAAAAAACACTTTTATGTAACACGTATTGAGCAACAGAACGCTGTATCAGGAGTTTTTCATATTGCTGTACAATTTTCTCGTTGACACTTTTCATCTAATTATAATATTGGAGAAGTTCATTAATTAATTATTACTAAATATGTAATTAGGCGGAGTGCAAAAAATAATCTGAGTATCTCCAAGCGATGGCAAACAATATTACCTTGGTTCTGTCCAGCTATATATACGTGGCATTTGCGTATTTTTAAATCTTGGTGTATGATAGTTGGGACACCCTATACTAGTATACGTCGCGCGGACGATGTATGTACCACGTTGCAGTCGTGGTGAAGGTAATTTGAAGAAAGGCGAATTTCGCCCCGCTAGCGTGAGATTTTCGCGACGCTTGTTTTGAGGCTAAATAATGTGAGACTGCGTTTGCATGTGCGATGCGTATTTCGGGTTTGTCATGAACAATCAGGGTTTTGTCAGTACCTGTTCATAATTAAGTACAATGCTTAAAGAGTTATTGAGAGGCCACAAAGCATCTGGTAGAATATTATAGTAATACATGTCCCGTTTCTAAAACTTACGTATAGTACATGTCTGTACGTATTTCAGATACCAGAGTGGGACCATAGAATCAGCCATGTGACCTGGCTGCACAGTTCTCTGGTAAATGAGCTTGGGCAATTCAAGGAAGGACATCTTCAAGTACCCATAAAAGACTGTCATTGATTAATTCCCATTTTATGTTTGTCACAACGACTAATCTACTATTACATCATTTAATTACAGTTTCTGTTGTGTTTGTGTCTAAATAGTTCAATAAAAGTCGACGAAAATCAACTGTAGTGATAATTTGTCTACAAAGCGCTCGCCTTCTTTTATAGTGCGCTTAAGGACACAAACGTGTGCATGAATTAAATAGCGAATTATATGTGTCCTTTATTATGTCAAACTATCTTTTTTTATTCTTGTTGCAGACACCAGCATTCCGTTTCTTCATCTGGGTTGCATTTAACAGGTGGACATTACTTTCTAAATGAGCAGTATAGTGCATAAGTTGCTAATTGACAAAACAGTGGCAATTAACTTTTAAATTATTAACTTTAGTGCACATGTTGCAATGGTGGAGAAGAGCCCGTTAACATACAGGGCCTATTCAGTTGGAACCAATTTTGTAACTAGAACCAGTTTCAAGGTGTATGTCAAAGTATGGGGCAAAAATGCCTTGGTGTCATCTGTATTTTCTTGCGGCACTGTGAATATATGCAATGCTCGAGGGTAGTATTCAGTACACTAACTCATTTTGCTGACTTAATTTGACTTCTTATATCTCGAAATTGGTGCTAGTTAAAAAATTGGTTCCGATTGAATAGGTACTGCGCGCTTACGGCCTCTAATTTCGCCATTACGACATGTACCCTAAAGCAATTAATTAAACGTATAATTAGCGCGACTTTTTCGATTAAATGCTGCTGCACTTGCAAGTTATCCAGAATATAATGTCTGCAGTTAAGGTCGCTCTGCTGAACAAGCGGAATATTTGGTATCTGCAGCAGGGGCCTTAAAGGGACACTAAATAGAAACCGGAAGTTGAGCTTAAATGGTAGATTATCCTTTCACGATCACAGCCATACCATTCTTACTGCAAACAGACGTTTAATAAGCGAGAAAATAGCGAAAAACTGAAGAATAGGTGCTGACGCCCCTTCGAAATTCCCGCACTACGTGATATGACGTCAGAGATTACAAACGCAGGCCGGTCGCGATTGGTCGAGAGCGATTTATCGCTGTTAATAAAATGCAAAATGAAATACACCTTAAACGTACATAAACAGCATTTGCCAACTTTTTAAACCGTTTCAAGCGAGGAAGTAGAAGTTTAGCACAAAATTAAATAAATAAGAAAAAATGGCATGGCGATACATGTGGCCGTGATAGTTTCGTAGTTTCGTTTTTGGTCAATGCATCGTCGCGCGCGCCTGTTCCGCTCTACGGTGTTTGGTTGCGTGTTGCGTGGCTCGAAAAACGTTGACTTCGCGGGAAACAGCCAGAAAATGCCTCGTGTGTGTAGTGTTGAGGGCTGTATAAATGGCCCAAGGCGCTTGATCAGGGGCAGCGGCAGTGTTAACTCGATTGTGTCCCTTCATGTGGCGTCGCTCCGTTCGCAATGGCTCAGTGCTCTGCCGATGATAAAACGGCAAAAGAGCCAGAGAAACCGATGGTGTGCTTTCTGCATTTCTCGCCCTCGGATTATGTGTATAATCTTGCCCTCGGAAAGTATCTTGGCGTGCCCCAGAGGCCAGTCCTTTCTCGAGCAGCTGTTCCCTCAATGCGGCCTTCATCAAACCTCCTACCGGTGCCCCTGCAGCAGCAAACTGGCGGCTCGGTGAGTGCTGAATGTCATTAAATAAAGCCACGAAATAACCATACCGAGTACGTGCACAACTTTCTACGCTTGTTCTGTCGGGAACATCGTCGCCTGGCGGACCGGACGCTTCGCCTCCCGTCGACGAAAACGAAGCTCTGCATTCCGCCGGCGCGGCCGGCGGCTCACCGCCATCGCACGCGGAAACACCTACCGCTCGAGCACAAAGGATCATTTCGCGCTCCGTTTCACTGAATATCGCTGAAATGCAGTCCTGCTTTCCTAGCGAGCTCTTCGTTGCAAGGTTCAGCGGCAGCTACGGTATCCATCGCGGCGAACGCAAACGCAGCGACCATGCATGCAGCCATGATGCATCCAGCCCAGCGCCTCGGCCGTTTACGCAAGCGGTGACGAATCATGGCGCATTCTGATTCGCTGAGAGCAATGCAATCTGTGACGACACTGCTTCAGCGCCAAATCTGGGGTGAGAGAAATTGAGGAAGAGATATTTGGTCTTTGTTTACGAATTTCTCCGCTAATAACTCATATTTTTGCACCAAAAAAAAAACGGCATGCATTCCTGAAGGCCCCTCTTTTATTCTAGCTGAACTTCCTGTTTCTCTTTAGTGTCCCTTTAAAAATTGACATAAGAAAAAAAAAAGCACTCAGTGCATGTGAGCAAAAAAAAAAAAAAAAGCCTGCATATAAATGCCGGCAATAGAATGCTGGCCGTGGACAAGCCACGTTGTGACCGTCGTGCGGAAGTCGTTGGCCCGTACGGCGGCCAACCACGGCCACAATGAAGCAGCCGGCGGCCCTGACATCGGCCCGATGCCGACCACTATACCGATGGTCGGCAAACAGATTGGCCACGTGCAACAACCGAGCCCGGCCGCATATTTGGAATATCCAGTAGTTACAACGCATGGCAACCGCAGAGCCACGCTATTGGCTTACACCCCTGCGGGACGCTGTGATGTCACTCTAGCAACGACGCCAAGCGACTACTCTCGTTCTCGGTGCTTTATCGCCTGGCTCTTCTTCCCCAGCGCCACGGCTGTGCCACGTCCGCTCGATGGAGAGGCCGTGGCTTGTGCTCGGACTGATCGGACTGCTTTTCTCCAAGTGTGTTGTTTTTAACCGCTGTACGGACGTGTTCTGCGGCTAGTGACACGCCTGACTTTTTTTTTTCTTTCCTCCGGCTGTGCGCACGTGGGTGTTCGGTTTTTTTTTTTCTCGCTCTCTCCAAGTGTTTTGTGTTTAACGGCTGTACGCACGTGTTCTGCGACTAGTGGTAGGCCTGACCTTTTTTTTTTTCGGCTGTGCGCACGTGTGATATTTGGACAGTTTTTTTTTCTCCAAGTGCTTTTTTTTTAACGCCTATACGCCCGTGCTTTGCGACTAGTGTTCCGACTGACTTTTTTTTTTCTCTCTCTCTCTCTCCGGAGTGTTTTGCACAACCAGCTGTGCCAACGCGGTTGTACGGCTATGGCCGCTGCGGACAGTGATTGTCGGACGTCGACGCACTTTGCAATGGAATGCGTGAAGGACCACGTCAATGCATGCGCTGATGTTGAAGTCCTTCGTTCCAACATCACGAATGACGATGACGCTTCTCGATAGATTCTATTCTCCAAGATTTATCTCTAATTCATGCCCAATAATTCTGTGCTCCTAACTCCTTGTGTGTATATTGTCCAAAGCGAAAACTATAAATTGAAAACTGTATGCCATGGTTGTGTCCTTATTGCGGTGTGACTTGCACACAGCTTTCTAGATATAGTAATGTTTGTATAGTATGTATCCCAACAAATTAAATGTTTCCCTCTCCTGCTTGGTGTTGACGTGATGTAGTGGTCACAGAAAACATTGCCTAATTGCAACAGTATATACCCTCTGAACAATGCGCAGGCTAGAAGCAAGCTATACATGGAACGTTATGAATAAGGATGGAAACCAAATCATTTAGAAGGGGTGCTTTATTGATGATGACACTTATTGTCTACTAAAGTGTTCCGATAATGCAGTTACAGCCAGTATATTGAAAAACAGTGTCCCCAGTCAGTGTCCACTATTTCGAATTGCTGTGCTTTAGAAATTCACATAAAGCAGTGCTCTTAAATTACAGTTTTTAGCTTGCACCATTTCCAATGCCATTAATAGCAGTTCGCCTTTAACAATTTTTAGCCTCGTTGTAGAATTATTAATGTGAATTTCCTTTTGCAAAGCACTTTTTAAACAATATTTAACATGCACACCACTTACGTGATAAAACTGACATTGTGTATCTGGAACAACTCCAAAGTACCTTACATTAAGGATATCGGGACATGGAGAAAACCTGAAAAACAAAATAAAACCCGAGAGAGTTCTTTGCAAAGTGAAGAAATTGGCACATACCTGCAACATTTATTGAGATAACTTTGTAACATCCAAACAAAATAGGCTCTTTCTAGGACTGTTTCGTTTTGTGCAAATACACCAAGAGGTTAAACCAATATCTAGGGCTTGATGCCGTGTCGATGTCGAATTGCATTGATAGGACGTAAGCTGCAGGATAATCGCAAGGGTGTTTTGCTTCACTTTGAGGGTGTGGCTCTACTTGTTATTAGTAGTAGTGGTGGAATGCGAAATCTCTATCTCACAGGTTCCGATCTTGTCGGCATGGGTTTCACACATCGATCCTCACAGCGTAAGCTCTTGCACCGGCGTAGGTCTCGATTACATCAGTTGGCAGGGCACGAGGGCACTTTGGTGGTTGGGACGGAAAGTCTCGCTCTAGAAAACGCGAGGGCGTCGAAGCGCGAAGCCCAGCCACGACGCACAACAAGAGACGCGAAGGTCGCTGGTGATGAGAGCACTTTTCTAGGCTTGACACCGGTGGCGGCATCGCCACAGCCGGCAGCCAATAGCATAAACAGTCCGAATATCGCACATGCACACAGCCGGAGAAAAAAAAAAAAAGTCAGCCTATAACACTAGCCGCAGAAAACGCGCGTACGGCCGTTAAAAACAAAACACTTGGAGCGCGCGAGAAAAAAAAAAAAGAAAAAAAAACAGTCCGAACATCCACGTGCGCACAGCCGGAGGAAAAAAGAAGGTCAGGCGTGACACTAGCCGCAGAACACGTCCGTACAGCGGTTAAAACCAACACACTTGGAGAAAAACAGCCCGGCACAGCCGCGGCGCTGGGGAAGAAGAGCCAGGCGATAAAGCACCGAGAACGAGAGTAGTCGCTTGGAGCCGTTGCTAGGAGTGACATCACAGCGTCCCGCAGGCGTGTAAGCCAATAGCGTGGCTCTGCGGTTGCCATGCGTTGTACCTACTGGATATTACAAATATGCAGCCCGGCCGACCCAGAAGGCCTAGATCGGGCCTTCGTTTCTTTACCTGGCCATGGGCGGCCGCCGGATTTCCTGCCGATATCATTTTTTTTTTTTGCTTGGGCGCGGTAAACTGTTGTTGCTCTAAACGATTTATTCCAGCGCTGGAATGATAGGACAAAAAAAAAAAGAAAAATTCATTGCGACAGAAATTGCCAAGCGAGAGCGTTTGAACTACACACACTCACACTTCATTCAACCTCGATTACCTCATTATTCACTTCACCTGTTGCGCCCAGAAGAGCTATAACGAGACGGTGCGTAATGTATGATACGTACAATTCCACGCCCCTTGTAAACTAATAGCGTGAGCTGAGGATAGTTGTTCAATTACGATGCTTCTAGGCTCGGGTTCAATTCCTCGCAGGAGATTCAAATTGTCGTAATTTCATATTTTACGTGGTCATCGTTTTGAGACCAGACAGAAGCCTTCTTTTTCTTGTTACCTATTCGAGCGTACGTGCTTTTGTCGCACGTATCCCGCGCCCCTTTCCAACTGTTAGCGTGGCGCCTCATGAAGATGACGATGCCGTTTGATATATCATATAGGAAGATCTCAGCAAAGTCACAGAAGATCATTAAGTCATTTGCAATTTTTGGTTCACCTTAAAAATCAACTTTCCGATTACAAATCCGCCAAAAAAGGTCACAAAGTTAAACTAGACCTATGTCTATAATACCAATCATTTGAGGATATATGCAGTAGTCAATTAATGAAATAATGAAATTTATGAAAGTAATGAAAACCGCAGCCGTGGTCCAGTGGGCAGGACGCCCGGCTCGGCTTCCGGAGCTGTGTGGTTCGATCCCTACCGCCGGAGAGCCGCCGGTTTATGAGGTCGGTACAAGCAGCCCCCCGGCCAGGCGTCCCGATTTCCAAGGCTCCGTTGTTGGGAGAGCTTCGTTCAGAATGTTATTCTTGCTGTGAAGGAACAAAGATAAACAAAACACCAAGACTCTTCAAAAAGGAGTCTGGTGGTCCCATGCCGCCAGCTACTCAATAGGTTGGAGTCCTTCCAAGCGTCGGGAACTACCGTAGTTAGTGGCTGAGCACGTGTCCGGGAGCGCGCTTGTATACCTATTTTACCAGTAGGTATCCGGTGGCAGCACTCGTCCGCCTCCCACAGCAGCACGTTTAGCTCATAAGTGCTCTAATAAGGACTCACTGTATAATGCTTCCATTAATTAAGGGAATTTCAGCCGTTCGTTTTTCCTAATTGTACTGCATAGTTTATGGAACACGCGCATGTTGGAGCACAATGATGAACCCTTTGTTTGTTCTACAATTCAGTTTAGTCAAAGGATTTTTACTTGAATGATATCTGCGGACCTAATAGAGTATGAACCGGACTGGTACCACCTCTTGATCAGCTTCCCGTCGTTTCCACTGCGTAAGTTCCAAAATTCTCGTTGCTTCCCGTGTTGCAAGTTGTGCGCACATCGTGTTTTCTCGGTCGTTTTTAGTTCATCGATGTGGTATGTATTGGCTAGGGCTTCTGCAGCTCTCGCATACAGTGTTGCACTCGATACGATAAATACCACGTAAGAAATAAAAATTAGTATGGCAGCAAGGATAGTTAGTCGCTTACCATGCTCCAGGCCTGGGTCTAATTCCTTGGAGGGGACAAAATTTTCTTGATTTCTTTTTACGCGGCTATCGTTTTGAAGCGAGATAGCCAGGTCAAAGTGAGTGGAGGATGGCAACGAATGCTATGCATTAAAACTTCTACGATAAAATTTCTACAATTTAACGTAGCAGCTTCGTGAATAAAAAATGCACTTTAGAATTTAAATATTCAAACGTCTTCGTAGGGTTAAGATTTCTAAAAGCAAGCAAGGAAGCAGTGAAAAAGTGCTAAAAAAGAACTACCAAAAATATCTCAGGATGCTGGTGTGGATCTGAAAATCTAGGCGGAGGTTTTGCTGAGTTTAAACACACTCTGTAATCAGGCAGCGTTCTTGTCGCGATTACGCCTCTATAGTTGTCGTTTGCACGAGACAGCGAAGTCATGTGCTTCACTGTATGGATGATTGCATCATCAGTTCGTAATTTATTAACCAATAAAGGTTTCAAGCGCTTTAAATAAGTAGTAGTGCATGTTGCTGGGCTAGTTGGCTAATACTGAACAATTAGAGATCACAAAGCCTATAGCCACTTAGCACTAAAATGAAAATAAAAAGCAATGAAAACAAGTGCAGTGCTACATTTCGCCGGTTTATTCCACTTACAATGACGGCGAATGCATAGAAACATGCACTGTGCAGCTTACTAAAAGTTTCAAAGGCACATCACTGCACTCCCCTTGACCACGTTCCTGTTTGTTTCTATTTTCACGCTAAGTGGCCATAGGTTTTATCGTCTGAAATTGTTCGGCTATAAATAACGCACGATGATTGTGCGGAATGAAATAAAGCAGTAATATAAAGATAACCAAACCCAAAAGACTGAACTTGTAAGACAAGCACCAGTCATAGGCTTCAAATGCATAAATATTCATTGTGCTATCAACCGCTATTATTGTGCTATCAATGTGCTATCAGCAGCTGATGCTAACCTATTTTCTATACCGGGCTATCATGTCGAATTCCATCGTCGTTTTGCTGACTGCTATGATGAATCAGAAATATTTATTTCTAACAGTTTACCGTATAAACTACGTTATCACATTTTTCATGAATAAATGCGAATCAGTTTGGCTCGAATTTGATCATGACTTTCTTCCATCTCGGAGCACAACAATCATCGGCTCAATGCACTGTTCACCATCATCATCTTATGTTTACTTTTGTAATAAATTTGACATTATACTGAACTCGTTAAATAACGAAAACTATAATGTAATCATTGCAGGAGACATTAACGTTAACACTACAAATATCGATGATAGTTCTAGTCTCCAGTACTCCAAGTACTTTATTAGGCGCGGACTGGAATCTTTATTCAATTCTCCGACATGGTGTGCTCCTTCCGGTCGAAATACACTAATTGATCATATACTTAGTAACGTCATTTCCGTTCAAAACGCTCGTGTGAATAATTTTGATCTGACATAACATTATGCCATATTTCGCGTGCTAAATGCTCAAAATAAATTTAAAAAAGTAAATAATAGATACTCTTTTGATGCTGCGAAATTGGTATACATGTATCGCGTATTGACGGGGGGAAAATTTCTGAAGAACCATGTGTTAATACAGCATTTCATACTTAGTCTGAGAAATAACATCTGCTATAAAATATTGTACGTCTGTATTCTCCATATTGCGCTGAAATTCCACCCATAGAAACACATGGATTACCAACGGAGTACCACGCAGTATTAACAAAAAAGAAAATCTTTACAAAAAATTAAAACTCCAACCATTTAACTGCGCTTTGAGGGCACGTTTCCAAATGTATTCTCAAATTGACACCGTCTTACATAAACAGGCTAAAGGAAACTATCAAAATAAATGGCTTGAAAATGGAAAAGAATGCAGAAATAACTTGAACGTAATTAAAGAATCTTTAAAGCTTGACCAACCGGATGCTCTTGTGACAGAATTTATGGACAGATCTTACACTCTAACAAATCTTGCAGCTGTAGCCAACTCATTTAGCGAATAATTTTTCAAGAGCCTTGCATCCGTTGACACTAACCCGCGTAGCCTTTCTCGTTTCCCCCACTGCTTTTTCTTAACACTCACATCGCCAGAAGAAGTTCTTATTACTACAGTAAGTCTCGAGACCACAGGCTATGGCTTGGATTAAATTAATCAATCTAAAATTAGGCATACATACAGCTCGTTAACTATCTTTTGTCCTTTCTGACGTTATTATCACTGCATTTCGCTCAGGTGTTTTTCGAACGAGTCTCAAAGAAAGCAAACTACCCGTATTTAGAAAAGGAAAACGCAATACTGTGTCTGATTATCACTCGATAACCATTCTCGCAATTTTTAGTAACGTAATCGAAAAGCTAATTCTTAACTGCCTAATGAACTGCCTAAGAAAATTGGAACTTCTTGACACCTAAGGAATTTGGTTTTCGCGCTAGTTATCATGAGAATTATCGCTGCTAAAATTTATTGATAGCATAAAGCAGTTTATTGATAATGGGCTATGGGGTAGGGGCTGTATTCATTAATTTAACTAAAGCCTTTGACGCCAATAACCACACAATTATGTATGCTAAACTTCAATCCATTGGATTCTGCGGGCCTGCTTTGGCGCTTTCGTGATGCTATCTTACTCACAGATCTCAAGTTGTTAGCAATGGAGATGTTTTATCTTCCCAGATAAAGACTAACCAGGGCGTTCCCCAATTATCAATTCTGGGACCTCCCTCGTTCCTTATTTATATCAATGACTTACCATCATCTCTTAATTATTCCGATTACATCCTCTATGCCAGCGACACAATCATATTTCACAGTGAAAAGTATATTAGCAGTCTACTAGCGAAGTTAAACCACCAAAATCGCGAATGTTATCTCATGGTGTAAGAAAAACTTGCCAAAAATGAACCACGTAAAATAAGCTTTATGTTATTTCATTCGTCCAGAAAAATACCTGCAATAACTCCTGAACTTTGCCTAGATAGCTGCGTCATTCCATTATCAAATTCTATCACTTTCCTAGGCGTTGCACGAAACTCTGAACTCAGTTTGATTACTCACGTAAAATCAATTAATATGAAGGTTGCTTTTGGCATCCATGTACTCATTCGAACGAGGCACTGTTTCCAGCAACATATTCTGAAATCGCTTTACTACGCTTTCAATAACAGTCACCTCACCTCACCTGCTTCGTCATGGGCAACACGTACCACACACACCGGTCATCGTTCATGTATCTTCAGAACAGGTCAGTCCGAATAATCACTAATAGTTCGTACATGGCATCCGTGCCACCCATATACCGCAACCTTGAGATTCTATAGATCAAACAGTCGGTCCCAAATCAAGCAACAAATATCTGAGCAGTACAGAAGAACTATGGCGTCTACATTCGGAAGAAAAAGCAATAAGCGCCCTGTATCAAGCTTGCGGTAAAACCATTGCAATATGTGGCATCTGCAGTCGATAAATAAAACCGCTAAAATGCATTATACCTGAAATAGTAGAAAATACACTGTGAGCTGCGCAGTCCAGCGGCTGTGAATCCCACAGAGGTGCCGGTGAAGGTCGCATAAATAAGCATAGGAGTCCGCGGTCCTGAGGCTGATGCGCAGAAGTCAATAACGCACGAGCTTTATGAAGTGCAGCCTGGCCGACAGACACAGTCGGAAAAGTTAGCTACATTGTTACACTGAATTGTGCAACGGGCGTGCTAAGCCCGACACAGCGTAACGCCGTACAGGTGGCAGGATCGATAAAAACAGAGCAGTTCTGGCGCACAGCATGAAACGTATAAAGTAAAACGTCACAATTGGATGGACAGACGCCTGCATTAATAAAAGATCAACTAAAACAAAGTTCCAGCAGATCTTGTTCGGCTATTTCGAACATGCCTAAGCTCGTGTGCTATCTTTCATAAACTGTAACCGCTGTCATCATATTTGTCATTTCCAGCGCGGCTGGTGTCTGTGTTTTTCTTTTGACGCTTATTGTCTGCTAACGTCGGGGCACAAGTCAGAAATTGAGTGACGGGAAAGATTTATTTGATTGATCCGTTCTAGCGTTCCAAAGCAACTCTGCAGGGGCTCATGAAAGACGCCGTAGTGGAGTGCTGCTGATCAATGTTGTCCTCCTGAAGTCATATAATGTGCGCCTAAATCTAAGTACACGAGCGTTCTTGCATTTCGGGACCATCTAAATACGGACGCCACGGCCGGAAATGGAATTCGCGACCTTGAAGTAAACAGCAGAATGACATAGGCACTGAGCTAACGCGGAATGTGGATGCAGGAAGGAAGTGAACGTGCTTGTCGAAAGGCGAATATTATTAGTACATTCTCGCATCAGAGGAGGCGAATCAAAAGAAGCCAAGAAAAAAGAAAGAAAAAAAAATAATCGACGATTACCATACTCCCTAATGCGAAATTTGAACGCAGGTCTACACGTGTTTTCATTCCGCGATATATTGGCTGGCGCGGACAATCTGTCTCGTGCGACACGTTGCAAACGGAGCGAAGTGTGGGGTGACTGCCTCGCTAATTGGGAGATCGCGAGAGGCAGCGCGTAGGTGACGCGTGGGCGCGATTCACAGCAGCCGCCGCAGACAGACCTCCGCTCATGCAGTGCTTTGTTTTGACAAGCTCGTGGCATACCTTATCGATGACGTCATCGGTGAACAGACGACGCGCGCTACTCTGACGCATTCTCGTAGCAGTCGTCGCCGCAGAACACGTCTTGCGTGGCGTGTTGCTGGGCGCTCCGCTTTCCTCCTCACCCATACTCGTCTCCTCCGCTCTCCTCCTCGTGCTTCCGCTGCACCCCCTCCTCTGTTTTTCTTCTCGCGCTCTCTTCGCTCTCGCCGTCTTTCATGTCCCGCTTCGCGTCCGCTCTTTCATCTTTCGTTGTGCTTGTTCGCACGGTTACGCCTAGGTATAGACGAGGGATGCCGACGCTCAACGCGGGAACGGGAGCTGCGCTAGAAAAAAGAAAGCACCTGCAAAAGCGTCACGCCTTGGTCTGGTTCGCATGACATTCTAGACACATGTTTGCACTGGGCCGGTATTTTGTAGCGATGCCTTTAAAGTAATAATGCCTTTTCGCGCTTAACGCGCTTTGTCAGTGGTCAGAGCGACGGTCCGCTCGCGTTAACAACGTTGATATCGTGAGCGGACCGTCGCTCTGACCACTGACAAAGCGCGATAAGCGCGAAAAGGCATTATTACTTTAAAGGCATCGCTACAAAATACCGGCCCAGGTGTGCTGAAGTTAGATTTATTCCTGACTTGGTGCGGGAGTATTGTTTTCACTTTGTCTACGTCACGAAGCAGTTCCGTCTCCTACAGACGCAGAGACTGAGGTCATTAAAGAAGCCATTTGCCTACACACACGCACAAGACTGACATTGAAAACATTGTAGGGATCGACAAGGAGCATTACTTGCACTTTACGAAAGATACACTCTGGGATCATATCGGGACTACTCTAGCCATATATGTGCACAAAGATCCTACATGACGGTTTGTCCTGAAGTGGGTTATAGGTCACCAGGGGATAGAGGGCAATGAATGAGTCCATGCCTTAGTGTGTGATCCGGTCCTTAGCTCGCAATCCAAGCAACCCGATGAAGTGACCTTAGACCTATTGCACCACAGCTGTCACAGCCGAACATCGTAATGAACACCGTAATGTGCTCAACAAATCCAAAAACCAGACTCATCTTTC
The DNA here is from genome assembly GCF_013339745.2 of Dermacentor silvarum. Classification (NCBI taxonomy): domain Eukaryota; kingdom Metazoa; phylum Arthropoda; class Arachnida; order Ixodida; family Ixodidae; genus Dermacentor; species Dermacentor silvarum. The sequence goes on along the minus strand of NC_051154.1, from coordinate 186,230,642 downwards.
CATCCCTTTTGCAAACATACAGTAGAGAAGACGCTGTACTAATCCGCGAAGCACAGATACTTACACTTGTCAACGTTGCTATCCAACACCACCCTGAACAGAAACAGGTGTGTCAAGTATGTGGCAAATATCCCCAACACATTCGACACTTACTGGGAATGCCCGAGAGCCCTCTTTTCTTCACACTTTTTAACCCAATCAAGCAGCCCACCATCCCTTTCCTACACTTGGGAGAGCTGGACCGCTCCACCGGGAGATGTAGGTCCTACAGTATGGCCACTGCTGGTGGCCCACTCAAAACACGTCGATAGGTTCAGATAAATGGACTCAGTACCAAGACTAGCTGGGGACCCAGCTGGACTCCGACAGCGACTTCTCGGACTAAGAGTCGTTAAGAAATAAAGTTTCTTTCTCTTTCTCCCTCTCTCTGTCTGTCTACGAACTCTGTATGACTAATTACCAGCTCGTAAAGCAGGTTAAGATTTTTCTTTGTTCGTACAAGTGTTCGGCATTGATATACCTTTGGTACGAGCAGCCTGATCAAGAGAATTCCCGCTTAGAGTTGCAGTTGGCACTTTGGCGGGAAACGAGGCTTGTTTCATTATTGCAGCATTCAATATCGGCGCTCACGTTAAGCGTTGTGGGTCTGCAGCTGCCGGCACATCTTGGTGGCATATCGAGCTGCATTTTAATTTAATACCAACTGAGATGCTGAACAGAACAAATGAAGTCACCGTTAGACACGTAGAAGCTTTATGTCAAATCACGCTACTGTTTGCGCAAGTAGTAAAGTGGAATATAGATTGCGGGATCTAGAGTATTCAAAAGGTGTACAGGTAGCTTCACATGTTATCTGATAGTCATTATTCACTTGCTGGAGTTACGCTGTTTCCTACTTGCTCACGAGCCACTGCGATCCACTATGCGCTTTCTTTTCTAATAGGTAGACGTATACAACACAAACATGAAGTTATTTTTTATTTTATTTTAGAATGATTCCATGGACAACCATTTACTGGGGTTCAATGATGCCTCTTTAGCTGCAGCTGCTTTGGGTCTTTCTTTCCCGCTTTCTATGATCGAATCGGAAAGTCAAGTGCGCGCTTGGCAAGGCCAGCATCGCATATACCAATATTGACCAGGGTGCCGTTGCTGGTGAACCGCGAATGTACGAATAGAACTAAGAGAGAGCTTTGCCCTGAAATTTCGGGCCAATTAAGTCGTAATCATAGGTACGAACTGAGAAAGTACACAAACAGAGGGCTCCATATGAGATTTGGGCCCTCAGTTTTCGCAAATGCGTACCGGAATCTTTTTCTAGGAGCGCTTTCGTACTTCGAACTCGTCTAAAAGTGTTAGTTTTATTTAAGCTATGACAGCATGGCAACTTTTATTATCTGCATCTGCACTGGCGGTGATTTATTTAATTAAAATTGTGAATCGCGTGTTAATTGCTCGTAACCTTCTTACGTTTACTTGTAGTCTATTTGTGAGCTTATTCGCTATTAATATACTGCATTTTCGAGGCACGCACGTTAAACAGACAGACATTTTCTGTACACTCTTTTTAACGGCGCGGAAAGCAGACACAACGCAAAGAACAGGGCCGGTATTTTGTAGTGAGGCTTTATGCTTTATTCTATACTAGTCTCATCATCCACCGCTCCCGACTGGCTGACCCCGTTGATAACGTGAGCGGACCGTCACTATGACCACTGACCAAGCGCGAAAAGCGCGACAAGGCATTTGCATCGGAAATGCATCGCTACAAAATACCGACCCTTGGACGCGAACAGGGGCGGTATTCTGCAGTCCAATTAGTGGACTGTCCATTTCGGCTGTCGCTAATTGGCTGCTGCTTGACGTGCAGGAATCGGACTGGCTGCCACTTTCCTGCACGTCAAGCTGCAGCCAATCAGCGACAGCCGAAGTGGACAGTCCACTAATTGGACTCTTACAGAATACCGCCCCAGGGCTCTTGTGTGTGCACTGGGCCGGTATTTTGTAGCGATGCCTTTCCGATGCTAATGCCTTTTCGCGCTTTTCACGCTTGGTCAGTGGTCAGAGCGACGGTCCGCTCACGTTATCAACGGGATCAGCCGGCCGTGAGCGGTGGATGATAAGACTAGTATAGAATAAAGCATAACGCATCGCTACAAAACACCGGCCCTATTCACTGCACCAGCTTGCCCAGCAACAAGTCCTTTTGAAATATACTTTTGTTTCGTGTTTGTTGGTTTCATTCTCATCTGTGTGTTGTATGTGCCGTGAGGCTACAGTATATATGCTGCATTGTGGCAAGCAGAGTATAAATTTTTACGCGCTTAAGCCTGTTTCCCATGCAAGCGAAAACGCTCGCGATTCCTGCCGCCGCGGCGCAGAAACCTGTTCGAGCGGCGGCGGCAGCACTAGCGGCTGGAGTGGCGAGGTTCGGGCAAGTTGGAATTTCATCGCGGCTGCAGCGCGGCAGGCACCGCTTCCGAACCAATCACGGCCCGCCTCGCCACGTGACCAGTGAAGGACTAGGGCGGGAAAGCCTGCGACGATATTCGCAGCGGTGGAACATGCGCGGCGGCAATGCATGTGAAACGAAACCTCGCGAAAAGCTTCGTAGCGCCGCGTCGCTGTTCGCTCCATTCGCTCAATCGCTTGCATGTGAAACAGGCTTTAAGGGTGCTAATGAAGGAAGTTTTTTTTTTTTTTTTTTTTTGTAGCGTTAGCTACACTGGCCTAGCCAAGCCCGTTTCGCGCGGCACATCAAGAGCCGTGCTGCGCATGCGCAAGGATCAGTGATGTCACACGGCTTGCGCACCGGAGCCATCGGAGCCGGCACCTCTCGCGCACTCCGCCGCCGCCGGTCTGCGCATTCCAGAGGAGTGACGTCGTAGCCGTGGTAGACGCACTGGCGCCGGCGCGCGCTCGCTGTGCAGTCGCCGTCTGACACTGCGCTGGAGCCGCTGCGCTTCTGACTGGCGTTTGCCACTGTGGTATAGCCATGGAGAAGGAGAGCGCAAATGCTGCTCAACAGCGCAGAAGAACGGAGAAGCTTGACTTATCGGATCCCGAAGTAGTTGCCTGGCAATTAGCGGTTGAGCGTAGGAGACAACCAGGAAAGCTAAGAATCAGCTGAACCTTTGCTAACGCTACGTATATCCTGGCATAGCCGAGCTAAGCCACTGCAACTTTTTTACCTACGCAAACTTGAATCAAAGGACAAATAATTCCTGCTTGGATAGAATGCCGAAGAAATGTACGGCGGTGAATTCGAACCCAGAAACATCACATGAAATCCATGCACTACCCACTGCGCCACACAGCCGACATATTGCACCGCTTCTGATGTCGGTATCTGTACATATAATTTGTCGCGAAACTTGCGAGATGTGTTTTTGCAACTTCAGCGCGGTCCAAGGCCAGTAAAACTTATGATAATTGTAGAGTTGGTCCTATAAGTGACAGGAAACGCAACATGGATGCATATAATTGCGATTCACAATTTGTTGTTATGTCGAAGTAATTAAGCAGCCTGCAACTTTAGTGTCACTATTGAAAAAAAAAGAAGAAGAAAGAAAGAATCAGCTCTGCAAAGTATTAAATGTGCTGACATGGAAAAATATGCCGTAAAATTATTGTTATCATATATACAAGCTTGCTATTCCTAAAAGTTTTCCATGACGTCAAGCTGCTCCACTTCATAGAAAATCTTGCATCAGATTGCGTCTAACTCCTTGCATAGCAAAACTACATTCGTTACGCTTGAAAACTGTCCTTAACCTTCTTGTAGCTGCAAAGTCAAATTTCAACGTTAGGGAACCCGTTAATCGGTGTCAAAACACTCTTATTATAGGGTGCAAATAAACACCGTACAAATAGGGCTGTATGCGGTGCACTTAAATACCCGGCATATGGACTGCTTAAAGATTGCAAAACGATTGTATATATTAAAACACCTATTAACATTTACACCCTTATTGGTGCTAATGTTTTTATTAAACCCTAAAAAAAGTTTACCTTCCGTTGAGCCTTATCTCGTCTGCAAACCATAATCGCCATCTGCCTTGTATGTGTATCCTCACTTGTAAACTCTGCGCTCGCTACACTCTTAAGAAGGTTTGTACCCTTTGCGTGCTTATCTTTGGGTGCTTATCACGCTGATAACGCGCAAGCCGTTCATGACCTGGAAATATACCGGGCGCGAAGGGTTAAAAATAAGAAAGGCACGCAAGGGAAATGACGATTATTGTTGTTTGGGGAAAAGATAGGCTTTAAATGGTGCAAGGTTTTCTTATGGCATATTCGAGTGGGCGTTTCAGAGCGCTCTGGCCATGCTACAAAAGTGGTGAAAAACAACTTTAAAGCTGTATTAGGCCAATAAGCAGGTATGTAAGTGATCATTCTGCTTCGTTATCAACAGAGGAACCCGTTTATGCAAATGGTAACGCTTAGTACTTGTTTTACATGGCTTTTGTAGCGCTACCATAGCGCTCTAACATGACCACTTGAATATGCCATTAGAGCGTACTTTTTTCGCACACAAGCCGTTATTATTGGGTGTTAGGAGTATACATGGGTGATAAATAGGTGAAATAGTGTAAACACGAACACCCTTTTAGAAGCCTTATGGGTGCAAGCGTTTGTGCTGTTGCTATGCATCAATATGGTACTTGTTGAAAATGAAGTACCGGTGACACGATGACTCATGAGAATGATATAACTTGTTCACAATCTAAAGGACATCACCAAAAGTAATTTATCGTTTCGAATTCAACTTAACAGCCCCCAATTGATGAAGCACCGTAAACTCTATCAAATATTCGTAATTGTCCTTCATTAAACCGTTGTATCTGTGTATGTCCTCGGAATATCGTCGATCTTTGAGACAGTGCTTATTATCACTGGCAGTGATGATCACACATTTATTACTTAAGCATCTGTTTGGCGAACTGCCCTCGTATTCCTTGTCGAAGGTTAATTCATAGGTCAGAAACGTGAGCATTTTATGCAGCAGCATCACGAGATCATTTATTAGATTGCAATATAAGCGCAAGTTCTGATGCCTGCTTCCGTGAGTCTAGTGTTAATGGCGGACCCCTTCAGAATACCGACAGCCTCCGCCCCTCTAAACTAGGGGGCGACAGCCTCCGCACCTTCACTCCGCGCTTATATCGAACCTTCAAGTAATCGTGAATGCGCTTGCGTAACTCACAGAGTGGCTGCATGCACTGAGCACGGTGCTCCTCGAAATCCTAATGAATGAGTCGGCGTCGCACAACGCTCAATGAAAATCTTCATCAAATAGAGAGAGACAGAGTGCTATCGCAACCGTATGACTATTGGCGTCTCAGACATGCCGCTGAATCGGTGTGACGAAATAGCTCAGCTATTTTGGCGAAAAAGGGACCTGAAGGACCGCGAGGCATAGCCGGCCGGCTTGCGAAGGAACACTTAAGGTGCAGGTTGTGTACCTGCTGTCTGAATGACTGCTTTGGTCCAGAAGCTATCTGAGCTTGGCCTAACTGCGAATGGGGTCATATTTCATTCTAGGTAGTTACGTACAATGGCACCCATGAACTGTGACACGCGCGCACTCTTAAGATGAATTAACCAGAATCTAATGGCACCAATATCGGCGTCGTTGATTTGCACGAAGATCTCCTAGCGGATAACAGCTTTAAACATACGCTGCGGCTGACATATGTGTGGCACGTTGTTAGTTCAATAGGCAGGAAGCACAGCCTCTTTCAGCCGGTATCAACGTGCATCAACTGTCTTCTATAAGTCGATAACGTCATTTATTATTGTAACCGGGGATTGACCTACCTGAAAAATAAGGAGGAAGTAAGAGTCGTAGCGCAAAGCGCAAAAATGGGACCCGGGTTTATGAAATGCCGCGTACAGTGACATCATGGTACACTCAGTCGTTTCAGAAACGTCAGTTTCGATTGCAGTGCCGACTCATTGGCGAATTGATCATCGCATTCCTGCCAATCTGGCAGCTTGAATCGCATTGGGTTTAAAGCATTCTTTACTCGCTTCGTTCAATAGCGCCCTTGGTTTTAAGTCCCTTCAATATACAAAAACAAACTTTGATGAGCCTGGTCAGCCATGAAGTCTAGCTGAATAAGCTCACCATATAACCTTTAGAATTTCATTTCGTCGACAGTCATGCTTTTCTTTTCTTTTTTCTTTTTTACGATTGGGCTGTCATTACGAAATAAAGGCAACATTTCGCGTGTACCCGGAAGATTTTCGGCTGGACCGCGGCCATAATCGCTAAAAAACGTAGAGAGTGTCATCACACATAGGTTAGTGACACTGTATAAGAAAAGACGCTTAAACATAATTCTTGAATTTCACGGGCCGGAACGACGATCTCATTATGAGACACGCCGTAGTGGGGGACTCCGCATTAATTTTAATCACCCGGGGTTCTTTAATGTGCACCTAAATCTAAGTATACGACCGTTTTCGCATTTCGCCCCCATCGAAATGCGGCCGCGGCCGCCGGGTGCGAACTCGCGACTTCGAACTGAGCAGCGCAGCGCCAAAGCGACTCGGCTACCGTGGCAGGTAGAAAAGACGTGTTTACAATGCCAGACGTGAGGTACAGGTTGCAACAATACATTTTTGGGAGATGTTCGGAGTTCCTCGAGCTTTCATCATTCTTTTTTGTTTTTTCTGTCTGGTCAAACGAGACTTTTTAGTTCGATCTTTTCCTCAACAGCTAAATAAATGAGTCTTCGCTGAATTTCTGTGTTTTGAAACAAAAAAGGACAAAAATCCCGGACTATAAAGGGAACGAAGAATTTCCAAATACGTTCTACACTCCCTCCCGTATATCTAAAATACCTATAGTCCGGGGCACGCGTAAAAATAAACCCGGCCTTTGCTTTCAGACGAAAACACCCAGCCTGAAATAAGACCATCCACATGGGGCCTGTTCTTTGTTTCATTTTTTTCGTGCCTGGAACAACAGCGTTTGCTCCCCTTTCGTGGAATCGGTGAAAACAGGTCTCCTTTGTTTTACGGGATATCTGTTTTCCAACTTTTTGCGTCTTCCGCTACTTGGGCCGAAAACCCTGAGTTCTGCGCAAATCATAGCTGCGGAATCTTTACGGGCGTATAGATGTAGGCTTACGGTTACAAAAAAAAAATCTAGAATAGGGCTCTAGTGTTCCGTAACTTCCTTGTCATTTCCTGCATTTAATAACGGTCTTCCAGTTATTACTTGATAATTTTATTGACATCCCCTTCGATGTGACGTATCAATATCACCGCCGCGTGCCAGACGCGGTTGCGCTGAAACAAAATCTGCAGTCGATTGGCCCAATATCCGGCCTGGTATTGCACCGCTTCAAGGCGTGCAGCGATTTTTCTGTATTTGCGACGTGTACAACGGACGCGCGCTGGAAGGGCGCGGCGAGGCCGTTTGTCTACATCCGCAGCAACCTGCGTCCTGTTGACGTGAATGCGAGTGCTGGACGGGAATGATCGATGTCTTTGTGATAATTGTCCTCATTCATATGTCAAGATGAACGTGCGCGTCAAATGGCGAAAAGAACACGGGGTATAACACGGCGCCAAACTTTTGCTCTATTCTGCGAGCCTACGTTCATAGCAAATGCTATGAACACGCGTTGTGAACAAAATATTTTTATGGCCCGAAATGACAGGGAAAATGCGGCGATACGCATGCCTCTCCACTGCCATTGCATATGGCCGCTCATTACCATAATTCGCGCGGCTCGTCGCACCACAAATTATGGCGGAAAATCTCTGCAATGGTGGCCCAGCGCAACGTCACGCAATGTCAAAATGACGTTTACGAAACAGCCCTTCCTGTGACGCTCTTCACGGCATATTCCTTCAGCGAATCAACAAGCTGACATGCCGGCTATCTTGGAACGCCACCACATATTCGCGAAATTGCAGATGCATTGCACGGGCTTCGGCACGCTGCCATCCACTTTCTTTTTAAAGCGCTAAAGTCGTAATATAGGTGCCAAGGACCACAAAAAGTATTATTCGATAAAATTTGCAGCTCTGTATACGTCACGTTTCGTCATTCTGACGAAAACGCAAAATTGCATTTTGCAAAACTTGCGTTTCCCGGCGCAAATTTCAAAGCACGTGACCTCTGGACAGCCAATGAGACAATCAAGATGGCGGATAATGGCGGCCGTGCAGCCGCCATGCGTGTCTAGAATAGCACCTCAACTCCGATATGCTTCGGCTGTCTCTAGGCGAATCTGTGCTTTCAGTCGGCGTCACCGTAGCGCTAGAATCTTGTTTCGGCTAAAGTCCCTATGTAAGAAAAGTACCGCCATCCTTTGATCAACACCGCTTCTCTGTCTCCTGTATCTCCGATTGGACGATGATAGCGCGCGCTTTCACTTCTTTATATTTTGTTTTTTTCCGCCTCAGAGCCATGTTGAAAGTCACTCTGCGCAGCCGCAGTCACTGGCGGCCGCGGCGGCGCGCGCCCGGCCTGGAAGCTTCAACGTGGACTTTCTAGGGGCGCCACCGTCGACTTGGTATCGCAAGCAAAAAAAAAAAAAATTCCATCTCCCATCTCCCGCTAAAGGGAACCATGTGTGGATGCGAAGCTGCGGGGAGATGGTTAGCTTGAGCGGGAGATAGTTTCGCGGCAGCGGCCCGAGCGCTCATCGCGGCGCTGCCCAGGAGAGAGAATGAGGCGCGCGCTCCGTCATTTTCATTAGGGTTTTCACTTGGGCTTGTTGGTTTTCCATTAAGACCGTGTATCATTGCGCGCAAAACGACATGGACACAAGAGGGAACACGTATAACACACACGAAGCGCAAACTATCAACAGATTTATTGCGAGAAGACGTGACCTTTTTATACCTTGCCACAGGCAGCACAGCGCATGACACCAAGGGCGGAACCACACCGACACAAAAAATCAACACGCGCGTGACGTGCTATTCAAATACGCTATTTCCTTAGCTGATAGGGTGATAGATGCCATGCTAATACATTTATCTTTTAAAGTTGTGATGCAGTGGGCCTCAATAATGAGTCGTGTCATCTCATTGTTCGACTTTTCAATGATCATGCACTCTTTGAAGATTGGTCTACAGCCGCATTCATCACAATGAAGTGCCAGCCACCCTCCCGTCTTGTTATTTACGTTGTTAGCATGCTCGCGGAGCCGGTCGTTGATGCAACGGCCCGTTTGTCCGACATAAAAACGCTTACATGATAAAGGTATCTTATATACTACGCCGACACTGCATTTCACCCATTTGTTTTGGTGATTCTTGCCACATGCTTTCTTTCTTTCTTGTTCGGGTTAGTAATTTTGCAAATTTTTCCAAGCTTATTCGGCGCGGAAAACACGACTCGAACGTTAGCTTTTTGGCCGATCTTCTTGATGTTGTGTGACACTTTATGGATGTATGGGATTACAGTGAACTTTCTTTTTTCTTTCTCCATCTCTTGAGAGGTGGGGACCACGGTGGAGCCAGATGCCCTGATATTCTTAAGTTGCTTCTCCGCTACGGACACTAACAGGTGCCTCGGGTAACCTGCTTCTAAAAGGCGTGAAGTTTGCTGGCCCAAACTTCGGCTCGTCATGTGTGGGCAAGACTTTTCCAGGGCGTTTTTTAGGCAGAGATTGGCGATTGCCCTTTTATTAGTTTTGAATGGGCTGATTTGAACGGGAGGAGGGGTTTGTTTGCTCGTGGTTCATAGCTCCAGCACACGTGGTTTTCTTTAAAAGCGAACCTGACATCAAGAAAACGAATGTTGTCTTCAGTTGGAAGTTCATGGGTGATTTGCAATGGATACAGGCATTTCTCTGCGATACCAAGAACTTTTGCGGATTCTCGGCTAAAATCTGTCGGGTCACACTCTAAAAGAAATAAAAAATCGTCTACGAATCGGAACCCTTTAACCACCTTAGTGGGTCGAAGTTCAGTGACTAACGACTTGTCAAGCTGTGATAAAAATAAATTGCTTAGGACTGGTGCTATGCAAGAACCTATGCAGATGCCTTTTGTCTGTAGGTAGTATCTGTCCTCCCATTTGATGAAGGTGGATTTGAGATAGAACTGGAGAAGTTCCAGAAATTGTTCGTTTGAAATACCGGACTCATTCTGAAAAGCAACCCCTCCAAATGCGTCAATAGCATGGTCCACGCATCTTAACAAACCTTTATGTGGTAAACTGTAGTATAGGTCGGTGATGTCAACAGAAAAACCTTTAAGATTTTTCGCTGGGTGTGAGTTAATGAACCGTAACACCTCGTTGGAGTTCTTAATGAGCAACGGGTCGTCAACTGGTAAAAGTTCCAGTTTTTTCTGCAAGAACCTGGCCAAGAAGCTTGGAAAAATTTGCAAAATTACTAACCCGAACAAGAAAGAAAAGAAAGCATGTGGCAAGAATCACCAAAACAAATGGGTGAAATGCAGTGTTGGCGTAGTATATAAGATACCTTTATCATGTAAGCGTTTTTATGTCGGACAAACGGGCCGTTGCATCAACGACCGGCTCCGCGAGCATGCTAACAACGTAAATAACAAGACGGGAGGGTGGCTGGCACTTCATTGTGATGAATGCGGCTGTAGACCAATCTTCAAAGAGTGCATGATCATTGAAAAGTCGAACAATGAGATGACACGACTCATTATTGAGGCCCACTGCATCACAACTTTAAAAGATAAATGTATTAGCATGGCATCTATCACCCTATCAGCTAAGGAAATAGCGTATTTGAATAGCACGTCACGCGCGTGTTGATTTTTTGTGTCGGTGTGGTTCCGCCCTTGTTGTCATGCGCTGTGCTGCCTGTGGCAAGGTATAAAAAGGTCACGTCTTCTCGCAATAAATCTGTTGATAGTTTGCGCTTCGTGTGTGTTATACGTGTTCCCTCTTGTGTCCATGTCGTTTTGCGCGCAATGATACACGGTCATTTTCATACCGCGGAACTACCGTGGCGTCCCCAGCAGAGTATGCAGCTGTCGCACCCCCTGTCGAGCGCGCCGCTCCGGATTCCTAGAGGAGAGAAAGGGGGAGCGTAGGAGAGGAGAGAGAGGGGGAGGGGACGCGCATGCGCTGTGGGGGTGTGGGACGCGGGCGCCGCTCCGTACAGGATTCCTAGAGGAGAGAAGCAGGAGAGCGTATGAGAGGAGACAGAGGGGGAGGGGACACGCATGCGCTGTGGGGGTGTGGGACGCGGGACAACAGAGAGAGTCGCCGGCAAGAAATGCTTCGCATTTAAAAACAAGCGCTTTAGGAAAGTAGACGGTGGAGGAAAGAGTACAATGCGGTACTTTTACTATATAGGGACTTTAGTTCCGGCTGGCGCTATCCAACCGCGTGTGCGTTCCGAGTATCAGACATGACTGGCAGATGATAAGCTATTCTTGTCATCATCGCACAGCACGATCAAACCGGACGTGCGCGCCTGTGAATGGGGATGACTGGACGGCGCGCACTATACCTTCAATTATTCTTTGGCCACGCGCTCCACTTTTCGCGTTTCTTTTCATCGCGATAGTGCATATATGTAACCGCAAGGCCTTGTAACCTGCCCTGAAGACCTTCAGGTAGCATGTGTGGGTTTATTGACCAGTTTCCTTCACCTAAAAAGATCACGTACTACGCGACGCCTGCGGTAGATAGGATATTCTACATCCACTGCCTTGGCCGTGAGTGGTGGCGCTGGCTAAAACTTCCATGGTTAGTTCTAGTAGACAAACATTAATACCCCAGGAAGTGGATGAGAAAACGGCGTCGTGGTAACTCAATTGGTAAGAGCGTCGCACACACAATGCGAAGACGTGGGTTCGTATCCCACCTGCGGCCAGTCGTTTTTTCATCCGCTTTCATTTTGATTTATTTATCATTTCGTTATTTCTATTAAAAACTAAAAATAATTGCCCTTATGCTGTCCTTCGTGCCCCAATGTCTGTTGACTTGTTATGATTGTGACTATTGTAATGAATAAGAGAAGCAGACAGCCGGCCGTCCACCAGAACGCCTGTTTTACTCTGCCTCGTCGTCTTCTCTCTCTTAGCGCCCGCTTTGCGAGCGTCCGACGCCAAGTTCACTTCATCTTCACACTCGGCCACGCTGCGAGTTTCCGATGTGCTTGCAACCAGGCAACTTGTCCAGGGAGTGAGGTCGCCGTTGGTGAGTCGTCTAGCGCGCAACCAGCTTCTCTGGCGGGCGGCACAGACTGTTGCGCGCTGGTCGCCGGTCTCGCCGACGATTATACCGTCGCGGATGTGCACGTAATGCAGGAAATTTTGGAAAATGAAACGTTGCTCTGCTCAGCTGTCGCGTGCGCCTTTTCAGTGTTACCGCTGACTGATCAAGTTTCGCCGATGTGCTGGAATACGTTGAGCTCGACGAAATACCTGCTGCTGCTGATTCATCCTATCCGAAGGTGGAGCAAGGATCGTCCGCTTTGAAACCGATGGTTGTTTGCACATCTGGTTTCTTGCGTGTCTCTTGCAGTCTCTTGTGATGGTAACTTGCAATGGTCTCTTGAGCATCTTGAGGCCTCGTGCACGTCTTTCGTGTGCAGGCAGGTCTTCGATGTTGATGAGCTCGGGCGTGTTACTTGCCTTCGTGTCTGTCAGCGAGGCCTCACTCAGCGCGGGGCCAACAGCCACACATTCGGCCAATGACTGCGTTGAAATTCTAGCATCTTGCGGGTCCTGATGGCTTTGCCTGCTGCGATCCGTGGACATATCGGCTTCCTGGAGCGCTAGTTGCTCAAGTACTAAAGGAGCCGGTGCCTCCATGTGCTCCAGCATTCATGAATTCGGGAGCCGCTTCATCAACTGCTGTGGACAGAAAGTGGTCACGGTCTCTAAAGGTGATGGTACAGTGTCGAACGCTGGCGCAGAGTCCGAGACCCGCGGTGAAAAAAATGGCTCGCATCAGCGGTCTACCACGGAGCAGGCTGCGAGCCCATCTACGGTAACCTTGCCGATTGCAGCTGCAGCGGCGAGATGGTGCAGCTCCCGAACTTCACTGGGTTGCCGCCTCAGCACCTCGGCTGGCGTAGACTGCCAAGTTGAAGCAGCAGTGTTGGTCTGCTGCGTGTTTATGGGTTGTGGTGGAGCCGATGGTTTTGAGTGGGATGCGCCGCTTGGTGGTGGCCCGAAGAGGTCCCTTCATCTTTACACTATATATATATATTGCTTCGAGCAGCCTTCACCACCAATGCTCAACTTCCGCTGTGCGTACACAGAATACAGAGGTTTCGGCGATTGGGAGGCGATGGCAAACTTTTGCATTGAGTGTCTAAGGCGCACATATATAATATGACTGCTCGCGCGTCTAGGTTGTTGCGATGGCGTCACCGCTACAACTTGCCTATTACCCCTCATTCTGTGGCGTCTACACTCCGTCGACCTGCTGCCTTCGAGCTTTTCCCCGATAGGCGTACCAGTGTCCCTCTGGTGCGACTAGTTACTTCGAGGTGTTTGCCCGATGCGTCAAGTTACACTGTCACTGCACGCGCCATAAGCGGGGTGCCAGTTGAAAGGTGGGCGTCGCTGTTCCTCGGCTAGTTTATTTAAAATTTGAGTGGCACTTTCTTTTTTCCTTTATCCTGCATCTCGCCCAGCAGTCGCGGGGGCACACTGTGACAGCGCCTGCCCCCCTCTCCCCCTTCATGCGTTTACCGTTTTCTGCCTCGTATAATTTACGTGCTTTCGCCAGCAGAAGCATCCCCACACTCGCGAACGGTTCACGTCAAGGCGCTCTAAGCGTGCGTGAAGTTAACCGCGGCCTGTCAACTGTTGAAGTGACGGACCCCCAAACTCGCATGAACGGCGACGCTCATGGTCGGTTAGAGTACAATCTCGAGGGCGATGACCTCGGTAAATAGCCCGGTGTCGTCCTGTCAAAGCAAGGGAGGCATCTAGATATCTTCCACGCCCGCCTTTTCTCGTATGGTGCACTTACCTGCATGGAGCAAGACACCGTTATTTCTCGAAAAAGAAGGCTGAGCACTGCTGTTTTATGTCGCTTTTCTGTGCCCTCGCTGCTGTCCAGATGAGTGCTTTTCTGTTTTCTATTCGTTTATTGCCCCAAGCTCTTACACTACTGCATACATGCGCTCGCTGTTCAGGAGTGTCTTAAAGCCTGAGCGAAATTCTTGCCACACATTCAAAATGAATGACTTAGATCACATCCCTAGACAGCCATACACCTTCGCTTATTCAAGTGCTTGCGCAAATCATCTGTCAGTGCAACGACTACAATGCGGATTTTTAACAAAAGTGAGCGTTTTGCAAAACGGCGTGGAATCTCTTTACGGGAACGCTTAAACACACAATAAACACAAATTTTATTTCTGTGTTTATTTTGATGTAATATATTACCATGGCTGTGCTGCTGTGAACCCTTGTAATAGGAGCAGTCGGCTCGTCAAGCTGACGAATGGCAGCTTTTATTCTCCGCTTCTCTATCTGGGTGTGAGATAGATGAACTAAAATTTATTTATTTATTTATTTATTTATTTATTTATTTATTTATTTATTTATTTATTTATTTATTTATTTATTTATTGAGTGGTGCCTGAGTATTTGCAGTGCTTTTTCTGTCATACTGTTTCGTTTTTGTTTTATATTGAACTACGGTTTCTGCAGAAGCCAGGGGTTACACTGACAAAACCAGTGTGATGATTCACGACAGCCTTCACCAATATCAACTACGGTTTGAAGACGCCATCCGCGTGGTCTCCCAATAATGTGCAAGCGTGTATTAGTCACATATTTTGCAACGATTCTCGTCAAATTTCATTTTTTTTTTCCATTCAGACGGGCTGAGCACATAGCCTCCATGGACCTTGCTATCTCAGGCAACGGACATTCCGTCCGTCGAATGTTAAAAAATTCAAAGACTCGGGGTGGGGGGGCAATCATCTCAAAGTACGGCCCGTAGCTACTTCAACGGCCATATAGACCTTTTCATTGGGCGAGGAGGAAAGGGAGCGCGACGAGCCTTTCCTCCTCTCTGGCTTGTGCGAGCCGGCGCGGCGCGGCTTGAATGTGTTGCCGGTCGCGCACTGCGGAACGATTTGGAAGTGTTTTAGCTGGTTCTGAGTGCAATTTACGGGATGCCAGTTCTTACGAGGTCGTATAACAACCCCTGTGTAGCCTTTAGGTGCAGCAGTAGCTACAGTATCTAGAAATTTCTCTTGGATGTGCAAAAATGCGTGCGCGCATCATCAGCCGCGGTGTGTGTATGTGTTGTGAACTATGTTGGATGTATCGGTTTTCACTCGACGAAGAGTTGTTGTAAAACATTTGCATCAGCCACCGGCATCGTTCTCACGCTTTTTAACTGTAGTAGACTTCAAATCACGATGCCTACGTTAGCCTCGTGCAAGAGGCCGAAGGCTTTTCTCAACACAGCGAGCACTCCGATTGGCAATTAAACCCACATGATACACACAAGCTTCGTGCTTCGATCGGCATTGCCTTTTTTTGCCCTGTAAGGCACAATATACAAAGGGGATCGCATAAGGAGAATCGAACAGCTATTTGTAAGGGCACAATTTCCGTATACGATGGGTGAATACGTCGTTCTTCTTCTTCTTCTTTCTTGGGTTTTACGTGCCAAAACCAGTTCTGTTTATGAGGCACGCCGTAGTGGAGGGCTCCGGATTAATTTTGACCACCTGGGGTTCTTTAACGTGCACTACAACGCAAGCACACGGGCGTTTTTTCATTTCGCCTCCATCGAAATGCGACCGCCGCGGCCGGGATTCGATCCCGCGACCTTGTGCTCAGCAGCGCAAAGCCTTAGCTGACTGAGCCACCCCGGAGGGTCGGGTGAATGCGTCGTAGATGACTGAACTGACGAGATTAAAAAAAAGAGTTCATATGTCCTTCTTTTGCGGCAAAATAAAACCGAACACGGGATAACGACGCAATAAGACTTCGCATGATCGTGCCGCATACTTGAACCACTTGGACCATGCGCTATATAGAACAAACATATCTATAACACAACATTTAGTACTGCCTCGGACGCTCGCGCAGTCTGCAGCTGGTCGTTCGACCACCCGAAAAGTGTGATTCACACTGTACAGTATGCGGCTATTATTTACCAAACTATTTTATTTATGAGTGGAAACCTTGCCCAGCAAACAAGGCAGTCATCTAGTGTATCTGCAGATAACAACTTGAACGCTTGTCAAAGTAAACAGCATGATTTATTCTCCAGCAGTTAGGATCCTCAAATGTTTTGTAACTACTTGTTGCAGCTTAACCAGAGCTTAGAATTACAGTGCTGAGAATGCTGCAGTAAGGCAACATTCGTGAAATGAATTTTTCAGAAATACCTAACTGATATCCGAGACTGATTGTAAGCTCAAACAAACGCGCACACCTCGCGCTGGCTGCTCCGTCCGCCCTAACACCAGCAAAAACTACAGCCGCTTAATTACTTCAGACTTAAACCAGAAACAGCCACCGAGCGCATACAACACGGGTGGTCGCCCAAGCCAGCATGCTAACTGCCCATAGATGGCGCCACTGCCTACGCAATAGCGGCGCTCACGAAAAAAACGGCCTATAAACGAAGTTTGTTATCGGCGTTAAAGCCATCGTCTGCCTAAACCCTCTGACGTTGGCTTGGGGCAACATCTTAGAATGTATACAGTGATTTATTGTCGGATTATCTTGGCATTCTAGTACATGTTTGCGGCTGCTAGTGCTTCAAGATTGTTTTGCGTTGGAAAGAACTAAAGATAAAGCCACTCTAGGGGCGCTATAACGTAAAATGATTCCAAACTGTTTTGATTCCAATTTCTACAATCAGCCTCCACGATTGGTCAAAAAATTTTCGGGCCACTCCCAACTTCGACTGTGTGTCACACGACGTCGATCACGAAAACCGCGATAGCGCCCCATTTGATATAACGTGCACACACTGATTATGCATGATTAAACCAAACAAAAGAAAAATAATCATTCCTGATTCGACGCCTTTTCACCACTAACCCTATGATATCTGTCCAATGTTTTCTGGCTACGCCCACTTCGCCTGTCTGTCACACGACTTCACAAAACCGCGAAAACTCACCACGTCAAAGTGACGTGTACGTGAATAAAATGCATTAATACGCCGAACAAAACGGAAAATTTTTCTGGAAAGGAATGGAACATGGCTGCCCGCCGATCGCTCAGGCCCTCGCTATTCACACCTGCCGGTGAGCATGTATTTATTTGCTCATGATAAACCTTTTTGCATGGCAGTAAAATGTTATCGAGCCCTTTCGGCATGCATACGATATCGCTCTGCCAACTCTTCCTTGCTGAGGATCAGATTTAGCGGTATTCTTATCCTTCCGTTGCATGCCGCCGCGATTTTCGACCAGCCACCACAAACTAAGTAAGGCGAAGCGGACTAATCGGAGAAGCCGGCACCAGCCTCTTCATGCGGTTATCTATTTTCACTGTGCTGGCTCGGCCCCATCGAAACCCTCTCCCCTAGAGCGTGCTCTTCGCCTCTTGTCAGCCAATTAGATAAAAAACGGCTGAATGTATAGACAATGTTATTAGTTTTGAAAGCGAACAAAGGTGACCTCCTATAAACGAGGAGAGTGTTTGATTGGGTTGTTCAGACAACGCTGCGGGTCACCGCCCGATGCTTGCGTTGGTGGTTACGTAAATTTGACGTCAGGAGTTTGGAATCAAAACAGTTTGGAATCATTTTACGTTATAGCGCCCTAGAAATTTTTCTGGCAGTGGGAAAAAAGCACGATACCATCTTTCAGTGGCTTCAGGGTCATTGTGGCATTGTCGGTAATGACCCGGCTGACAAGACTGCCTGGTCGGTCCACAGAGACACTCATACTATTTAAATTCCACTTGCAAGGACTGATACTGCTAGATAACTTCGTTTGCTTGCTCGCACGGCGACACAAGCTTTCTTGAGCTCTCCGAGCGTGTCTAATCGCCGGTTGCTTATTCTGGACCCTTTCTTACAGCGCCAAGTGCCAATTAGCCTCTTCCGCGGGGATGCAACACTGACTGCTCTAGCACCTATGCCTTGCTGTGGAATTTACGTACGCGATATATGCTTTACGGCCGATACAGCAATGTGCGACACTTATGGTTCGGAAGAAACCACTGAACGCCTGTTGTGCTCTTGCCCTCAGTATACTGAGGGCAAGAGCACAACAGGCGTTCGCTGTTCTGCGCTGGACGTCGTATACGCGTCATCCAGCGCACAACACTTCATGAAACAAAAGTTATTGGACCCTAGTGTAGCGCATGAATAGCTGTCTGCGCAATCAACGGATGTGGCCAGTTCATGAAATGTTCTGCGCTGGACGTCGTATAAGACGTCCAGCGCAGACCATTTCATGAAACATTGTTATTGGACCCTGGCCACATCCGTTCATTGCGCAGACAGCTATTCATGCGCTACAGCAGTTTTTAAGGAACACCGGCCTCAATGAACAATTGTAGTACTGCTGTGCGTCCTGCTGGGTGCACGCTGTGACCATTCTCTCTTTCTGGTTTGCTCTTTCTATTCCTTATTTCCCTTACCCCCAGGGTAGGGTAGCGAACCGGACGCTCGCCTGGTTGACCTTTCTGCCTTTACTCTATTTACTTTCTCTGTCTCTCCCTTCAGGCAGCGGAGTACATTGGTCAGGTAACTTGTGCGAGAGCGTGACAACTGTGGGCCTCACACAAAGCTTGCATTACTTTTAGGACTCCGGAGGAAGCGCTAGATGGCATTATGTTTTATATTTCTTCTACGTGGGCCGGTGCGTTTTAGCTTCATTCTTTTTGGGTTTATTTTGACATCCCAGGAACGAATAAACGTGTGGATATTTCCTAATACAGGCTAGCGGCAAGATGGAGATGTGTCGGTGTTTCTTTCTTCGTTCTCGCGGTTTGTGTGTTTTCTGCGCTGATTCCTTGCCATAGATTTGCTCTACAAACTCGCCCCATCAGTACCATGTTATGCTAGTTCCGCTTTCCGGTATTCTTGCTCGGGCGTGAAGATTTTTCATTGTCCTTTCTTTCTTGTGAAAGCAAAAAAAAAATAAAAAAATGAGGAGTCATGTGAAGTGTACTAGCGGTAACGGAAGTACATCTAGGTTTGCACAACAAAGAAAGAAGTCCGTCTAAAAGAGCTTCCGAAGGAGCAGGGGGAAATACCGACACGCAGGTTTCTTGCCTTGATGGAAGCGTTAGGTGCTGGCACCCTGTCATTTGAAGGATCCCTTCTTCATCGTAGCTGAGCGTGGCCACACTTTCAAGGTCATCAAGCGCACGTTTCGCGTGCTGCTCTCCCACGGGCTCATTCACTCTGTGCAGCATGCGCACTGCTTGCAGTTGTGGCCCATCTTTCCCGGTACGGAGAAGGCCAAAGCTTTCCTTTGCCTTTTAAATTTGATTTTCTACGTGACAGATACAGTATAGACTCCCCTTTGAACAAACTCTATAAGGGATCGCGAAAATATGTCTGTCTTATGAGAAGTTAGTCTTAACAGACGTGATCCACGAACTCCTAAAATTTACTATTCCTGCTGCACACAAATATTCACGAGAGAGAACATTAATTTAAACAGCAATAAAACCAAAAGGGATATGCAAGCAGACAGATTTATTCAATTTGCGCGATGGAAAGCTTGTTTTATGTACTCTTACTTGAGAAACTGTGTAATTGTTGCTTGCTGCCGCCGTGCAAGCCTCTGAGTTATTGAAAAGAATTACATTACACCTGGCCTGCTTAATGTTTCTTTTTTTCATTGTCCTAATTTTGTTGAAAAAAATGCACCAGAGCATTGAGTGCATTACAGCTGAAAAGCGTTTGAAAACCGACAAAGAGCAGCGTTCTAATCAAGCGCCCACTCACAGAAAGCAAAATTGTAGGACACTGGCCTACTCGTACACCAGCGCGAGCCGCTATAATGACGCTGCTACGTTTCCTAAGAGACATGGGCTTGTTCGACAAATTTCGACTGTGCACTGTGTGACGTTTTATGCCTCATTGGGACATTGACATTGTACATGATTATGGGGTGCCTTCGCAGTATGCGTGACAGCGCCCATACGTACAGACGGTCGCTTTATATTGTTCATTCTTTTCTTCTTTTACTTCCATATTTCGCACCCATTTTTCCCCTTTCCCGTTACACGGTAACCAACCGGAGATATCCTCTGGTTAATCCCCATGTCTTGCCTTTGCTTTTATCTCTGTATCTCTCTCTCATTCAACACCGCCGGTTATTGCGACTCCTGGGCAGTGTCTTCACCGTAATTGTCAACCTGCAACCGCACCTCGAGGAACTAAACACTGCGGATAATTTAGTTTACTACTTCACGAAAGCTTCGCTTCACATATATATTCTAACATCTGCGTTGGATCTGCGCGGTTATTTTATTTATCTTTTTTGCACTGGGTCTATGGGAAGGTAACCAAATGTTCGCGCACTGTTTGGAAAACACAAAACCAGATTCGTTTTAACGGGAGTGTGCAGTATTATCGAGCAATGTATAATTTTTATAGACATAATAAATAATACGTTGGCCACAGGAGATGGTGCCGGCTATTCGTTTTCTCATGAGAAATATGGAAAAGCGTCACAAGTCACACAACGCAGATATAAAAGAGAAGCATTGTAAAAGGACGTTACACTGAGTCTTCAAAGTGCGAAATATCACAACAGAGAAATACAGCTTAAAATGTCACAAACACTAAGTACAGCACAGATACACAAGGTAGATGTCCTAAGAGAGGTAAGCACTCTCTCTCTCTCTCTCACACACACACACACACACACACACACACACACACACACACACACACACACACACACACACACACACACACACACACACACACACACACACACACACACACACACACACACATACACACACACACACACACACACACACACACACATATATATATATATATATATATATATATATATATATATATACCTACGTACAATGTTATTTACTCCAGGCATAAAGGCACATGCACTTCTTAACCAACAACCGGCTCATCAGTGGGAAATATTTTGCGACTCATGGGCAGCTTCACAGTGTCTTATGTCAGCTATATTTATTGCGGATCCTATGAACAACTCGTGTCGGAGATACGCGAAACGCATCACCACGTGATCACCAAAGGACACAACATCGTGTTTCAGTGGTTGCCAGGTGATTGCGGCAACTCCGGCAACGACCTCGCCGACGAAGCTTCTAGAAAAGGACATGACGGAACGAATCTTGTTTCTGTACCTTCATGGAGCACTGACGCAGCCCAGCATCTAAGCAAGCTAGTGCATGATTTGACATTGAAAACGTGGCACACGCCTGACTTCACTCACCATCGGTTGCATTCACTCGACCTTTCTACGCAACTGCGTCTGCTACCTGGTTTTCCCCGAAGTGAAGAAACAGTACTGTGTGGCTTACGCCTAGGAGTTGCATTACCAAATGCATACTCATTTTTGATCAAAATGATCAGTAACGCTGAATGCAATGTCTTTGGTGGCGAAGAAACTATAGAACACCTTGTGTGCCTATGGCCATCTTTTGAAAATGAAAGGCTTCACCTCTGCGCAGCTATGAACAAGCTAGACGGAATACCTTTCTCGTTGGAAAAAATCTTGGAACCATGGTCTCGCGTATCACAGCTGCAGAAGACCGCTAAAGCGCGGGTGTGATTTATGAAGCCTACCGCACCGAGCGACAGTCTGTGATGCAGAGCAGAGAACTTCAACTACGTTGGCGACATCAACAGTGGTCTCTGTCTCTTTTCTTCCCTTCTCCGTTTTCCGCAGTGCAGGTAGCCAACCGGGCTCAGTCCTTGTTACCCTCTCTGCCTCTAATTTATCCTTATTTTGTAGTGAAGAAGAGGGACAATGCAGTGGGGCATCCTTACCAGCGCTGTCTAGTGGGACAGATTCTCCAGCGCATCGCTCGGACTACGCCGCTCGCGCTCGCGGTTCCCTGAACGGATCGGACGGTCAGCCTTACGCTTGCGTGCAATAAACGCCTTTACAATTTGTCTTCTTTTATATACTTGTATTTACTGACAGTATGAGTGACCCACCGTGGTGGTGTTATAGTGGCTATGGTGTTGGCGCTACTAGCTAAATGGCAAGGATCAAATTTAGGCCCCGGCGGCCGCATTTGGATGAGGGCGAAATCTAAAAACACCCATGTACCATACATTGGGTAACCCTCCAAGAACACCAAATTGTTGAAATTGACCCCGAGTTCCCCAGTACGGCATGCCTCATAATAATATCGTGATGTTGGCACTTAAAATCCCAGAATTTCATTTTTTTATGAGTGACCGCCAGTAACTGTGAGAGTAATTTAGTGTTTGTAGAGGTGCAAATGGTGGCTACAAACACGAGGATAACTTAGAATGAATGAGTTAGCTAAGTATATAAAAAAAAAAGGTTGAACCGTCGAGAATGCGATCCCGCCGCAGCGTCAGTGTGGTCACACTGAACAAGTATTTATCATGCTCAAAACACCGTGTTCGTGCCATCACACTCAGTTTACGCGTCATTAGTCATTTTGAATACGGCCTACTGCATTCTGTTCATACTGTTCTTTTCTTTTTCTTCATTTTCCTTTATTTTTCTTCTTTATTTTCTTTTTGCTGTGGTACTCTATATACATACGAGAGCCTCGGGAAAAACCAGCAGTATCCATGTCTACTCGTGGCATTCAAACTTTTTTCAAGAATCTTTGAATGTATGCGCTGCTTGTACTGAAAGCTTAACGACTCGAAAAGTTTCGACAGTAACGCGCTAAGTGCTCGCAAAGAGTGCGCCTACTTACTCTTGCTCAAAATTCTAGTCATGGTAACACCAGCGCAATACCAACTGGCAAAAGAAACCGATTTCTCTGAAAAATAACCCTTTTCCTTAGGAAGGCAAGAGAGAAGAGTGCATTTGGAAGCCA
The DNA here is from genome assembly GCF_013339745.2 of Dermacentor silvarum. Classification (NCBI taxonomy): domain Eukaryota; kingdom Metazoa; phylum Arthropoda; class Arachnida; order Ixodida; family Ixodidae; genus Dermacentor; species Dermacentor silvarum. Next base: position 186,207,698 of record NC_051154.1, on the reverse strand, counting down.
AGATTTTCATATAAACAACAAAAACGTTTGAGTTTTGACCTAATGCGTTTCTAATTAGGCAGTAAGTAAAGAATTCTTCGACCCCCAAAAAAGTGTTCTCTTTTCGAACACAAATCGAACACTGAATGATCACTTACATAATGTACTAAAATTAGAGGGCCTTCGTAAATGTTTTCTAGTCGTGTAAAGAGCACCAAAACCAAAACGCCAACCTAATAGCACACGATGGTTTTTCGCTGAATATTATAACAGGACTTCTCGAAAGAACTTGCCGTATAGCACGTATAGAAAGTTGGGAAAATATTTCGTACGTCTCGCTAATTATATGTTTAGTTTTCGTTTAGTCTAACCTCAGCATTTAGCCGCTCCCGCCACACATGTGTTTTCCACCGAACTGAAGTAAGCGATTTTTTAAATTCACATGCACAGAAAAAGGACTTTTTTTTTTTTTTGCTCCTTCTTCTCGCCGGGAAACCACATACTTGTGAAACTCCATCAGGACTCTGTAAAGGTAGCTTTTCGCTGTCGTCAGGCTGGGCACAACGCCACAGCAACGTCGATAAATCATAGCTGATGCGGTGTAAAATTAACCGCTGCTTCTGCTTTCGGTATTTGCAGTCATCCGTGGCGCATCTCTGCGTGCTCGCTCGTCACGGATCTAAGGCGCACGTTGTCATCGGCCCCACGCATTTGCGCGAACGACTAGGCGCTTTCACTGGACGGTGGGTCACGTTCCTGTGCACTAAATTACAAAGCTACTTCCTAATTTCGCGCCATATGCGCACGGATGTTGAGTTTACGCAAGTAATACGACTCTAACCTTTGTGAGCTCGCGGCTTTTGCTACGCCCAGGTCATTGAAATCTCGTTAAAGCGCTTACAACAGTCGCTCAAAGAGCTGACTGGTCCGCTCACCAGTCTATACTTCCCTGGTGGTCTTACGAGTCTGTGACCAGCCGTTCTGTTTCTGGCGGAATGGTTCCCATTAGCATGTTTGTTCTTTAAAACTCAGACGTACACTCACAAAACATCATTTAACTAATGAAAAAAAGTACTAGTCCTTTTTTTTGTTTTCGTAGTTTTGTTTTTTCATTGAGTACAGAAGAGCGTCAAGTCATCATACAGGATATGAGCGCCCGCCGAACAGGATAGCGAACAACATGAGACGACAATGGTAGCCAGGACACCTCTACTAATCATTATCCCCATTTGTACAGCACGGTACTTGTGTCTGTATTTTCGCCTTTTCTGAGTAAGTCGCGAGGACCGGTTTGATTAGTGACGAGTTGGTTACAAAGGTGGCACGAAAGAGATAAACAAAAGCCGTGAACTGTGAAATGCAGCCCAAAGAGTTGAAAAACGCTTTCTTCATGTTGGCTTTAGTCATGCTAACACAGCACCCTGCTTCCAAAAAAATGTTATTTCATTGAAATTAGCGTTTTCGTCCACCGCCGTGGCTGAGCGGCAGTGGCGTTCTTTGTTGTGCCCGAATCCCCATTTGCTAAGCAGCGCGACTCTCACCACAGATTGCCGCATATTGTTTACTGTGATACGCAAAAACGCCCTAGTATCGATATTTCATAGTGGGTTAAGCAGCAGAATAATATCACAAATGATGGGAAAATCCGTCATTTGTGAAATGGTATTTTTAGGCTAAAGGCTAGATTATCGAAAATAATGCTGCGTAATTCTCGTTCCTGCTGCTGAGAATGAAGTCGCCGGTTCGATTCCTGGCCGCGGCGATCGCATTCTGATGAAGGTGGCATGCAAACACTTTAGTACAGTCAAATTTGGGTGCAAGTTGTGTAAAGACAATAAAAATTTATTTGTACGTAAAACATCTATCTATCTATCTATCTATCTATCTATCTATCTATCTATCTATCTATCTATCTATCTATCTATCTATCTATCTATCTATCTATCTATCTATCTATCTATCTATCTATCTATCTATCTATCTATCTATCTATCTATCTATCTATCTATCTATCTATCTATCTCGTCTCAGTAAGCATGACAAATGAGTGTATAGGCGCTATCCCGCTATTAGAGAATTTAGGCGTTTTGATTTTCAACACTAGGCTTCAAACGCTTAAGCACAGGCTTTCCCAAAAGCACAAAACCCAGTCTCCTATTGCCAAAATCTTTCGCCTGCGTCTTTCTGCAGGACTGCTGCATAAGATCATGCCGCATCCACCTTTACAAGCACACATTCGGCATAAACGCTGCCATCTTTGGCACAAAAAATCAGAATGGTATCAGCTGGGAACAAAAAGAAAAAAAAAAGGAAAAAAGCCTGGTGATAAAGGAGCGTCACGTTTCTTCAGGCGATTGGCGCTCGCTGCTAAACCAGACTCGCTGCTAACCCAAGGCAACTACGGGATAAAAAACTTTAAAAAAAGTCCGGGAGGCTAATGGTCGAAACACGGCTTCGTTTCTCCCGCAAGAATCTTAAGAAATATGGCTCCAGCGGCCTCACGGAGGCCGACCTTTCCTGCTGTATAGGCTGGCACGTCGGAACCTGTTAATTTTTTAGCTCTAGTGAGTTCTTCCTTTCGCGGCGTATTGTTTTCTTTTATTCTGTCTTCCATGTACAGAACTGGCTCTGCTTTCCTTCGCCATACGCGTGCTTTATTTCACTTGGTCGTTGGCGCAGTCCGAGGCAGGCAGGCAGGGCGGTGGGTGGTAACTTCATCCGGTCAGTCGTGCAACGAAGGTGTGTGACCTGCGGCACCTTTTCTCTTGACCTGGTGCTCTTAGTGCAAGATCGAAGGTGAGCTAGTTAACCCCCCCCCCCCCCCCACCCCTCCTCCCCTGCTACTCCTGCCCCGCAACGCACGCGCGCACTCGGTGCTTCCCGCGTTCACCTCTGCCAGCGCACACTGCGTAGTCAGTTACGCAACCGAGCACATAATGGGCTCGCCGACAGCTTTCTCCGCAGCTCCTTATCGGTAGAGATCGATCGAATCGTGCCGTGGGTGGCAATGACCTTCGACAGAGGCTTCGTTTTACTCGGAGCAAGCGCTTATTGCATTTACCCGCACGGGAGAAAATGGCGCAAAAACGTGGGTACGCCAGAAAGGCGCGTTGCACATGGCGCTGGTATTCAAGAGATCGTACACATGGTGTCCCAACTATAATGTAGCGAGTTTTTTTTTAAGAAAGAAAGACAAAAATACACGGATTTTTCTACGGCAATATAACAAAGTACATGTTGTTTAGAGTCTAGTTGATAAACCACTAATAATTTTTTTTAGTTACGGGTATTTATTTATTTAAACATACATATCTAACCTTTTTTTCTTGTTCTAATTATCAAGATTTAAACTAGGCGGTTATGGAGAATAACAAGACACGTCAAAATTAGATGTTTCGTGTAAGGTATACATCACATGTTTGCTTTTTCCGGCAAATTGAGAAATCCTGCGATATGTGAAAAATATCATGTGACGGCGCATCCGCGCGCACGGGGTAGCAGCGCTGTCAAACAGTCGCCGTAAGAAAGCAAGCTATTTATCTGGTACTGGGCTGAGAGGCAGCAATGTCAAGATCACGAAAATTCGCTGCCCTGATCGAACGGCGAGCTTGATATGAACAGCTTGCCGTCCCACTGGGCCTCTTTGATATCTGTCTCTGAGAGTCCCGAACTGTCCGAGACGCTGCACACGCAATGCTGATTAGCTGAAAAGACTGCTCGGGCAGTCCGGGACTGTCAGGGACGTGCAATCGAAGACGCCCCCTGAGGCTGCTTGATGACGCTGCTGTAACACTAGTGCGCTTGAAAACGCAGTGACATGGTATTTTTTGCATATATTTCGCGGGTTTTCTCTATTTGCCAGAAACAGTAAACACGCGATGATTACCTTGCTGGAAACAGGCCATATTGACGTGTCTTACGATTCTCTACAACCGCCTAATTGACATCTGGACAATTAGAACAACCATTAAAAGTTATATACTTACTTTTACCTAAATAACTGGACGTCAGCTACTAAAAATTACTGGGCGTTTCTCAACAAGACTGAACTTGTTGTTATTCACGTAGAATGATCTGCGTTTTTTTTTTCACAACTCGATGCATGATAGCTGGGACACCCTGTATGGGCTCAATATAGCTTTAGAATTCCAAACTCCGCCACTGCTTGTTTTGACAAAAGTATTCTTACTTTAGACATAGCTATGTCTTTAGGACAGTATGAATTGTTCACTTGATTCAGCAGGCAGACATGAAGTTTAAGTTCAACGTTGCTGTAAACACTAGTGCGCTAATGTATCTTGGGAGTAAAAGGTTCAATAAGCACGGCAGGTGTGGGTAAAACAAGGAGGGTGCCCATTGGTGTTTTAAGTTGGTAACTAAGACAGACAACGTTTTGCTCGGTGTTGTCTTTAAGAGCATACATGTCAGATATAAAAAAGTATTTCCCAGCTAACGAACAGGAAGTAATGGGAACATCGATTCCACAATCTCCTCACAATGTCTTACAAACTTTTGGTTACGACGCCTGATGATAATTAGGCTTTTATCCTTGTAGCGAGGTGCTACTCAACCGAACATGACCGTGATGCGTTTTTTTTTTTCATCAGTTTGTAGAACGTGGAATACAAAGGCTGATATTCTAGATATAAGCTCGCACGTTGAAATAACCGAGACACGACTAGTTACACGCATATGTGACCGACGCATCGTAAGTCTCGGTGAGAATAGAATCTGCCAGTGAAATATGCAACGCCGCTGTGCAGCCTATACGTGGGAGGGCTGCACACTTACCCCCGTATTCTCAAACAATGCTTTGACTCGTAACTCTTGCAACACTCCACCGAGTTGAGCCCAGCGCCACCCCTCGACTGAAGAAGACACTACGATTCTCAAGGATTGCCTTGGAGGTTGAATAAACAGCAGTGAACACTTCTGCCGAGGGGCGGCGCTGCCATCTAATTTTTTATAAGTCGAGGTGATGAAGTTTTCAGTGGAGGAACGTTCTGGAATACGGCGGTTAGCGAGATACAGATGGATCGGAGATAAGAGGACAAACATAGTAGCCCCGAGAAGCAACGTGTTCGCAATGTTTATCTAAGCTCATCAGAAAAAGATAAGTCATAGCCGGACATAAAATTGGCTCCTCCGAAACATCGACGTTCTGAAACAACAAATTTTTGTATGCGTTGTTTCAAAATTAAACAGATCGATGTGGGCTAATTCTACATGATGGCCGGCCTGTATAGACAAGCACCTATCGCATCGCACGACGCAATACATAAATTACGCACTTATTGAATAAATAATAAATTTAACTAAGTATTGCGTAAGTAACGCGACCCTTAACGCGTTTCGTTGAAGTATTTAAGTTGACATCCGGAATGTTCCTAAATTGTTCCTCGGTGTTTCCCAAACACCCAGGGCAGTTCGAAAAAAAAGAAGAGCTAATATTTAAATAACGCTGCTGCTCGCGCGGCTTGCAAACATCCTAGTTGTGCACCAAATAAAAGCAATTTCGAATAAGAATTGTGCTCCGCTGGCGCAGACTATAAACTTTTATTCCACAGTGGCTACTGGTAAGGGCGCCAGTGCGTGAAGACATGCATCGGGCTTCCCGTCATCTTCGTTTTTAGCAGGGTAAAAAAGGAAAGAGGCAGAAGGAAAGAAAAAAAAAATGCAGGAGATTAAATGCGAGTAGCTGCCAACTTACGAGCCCGTAAGCGCCGTTGCTTCACTTCACTGCGCCCATGCGTCCTCCTCTGCCTTTCCTTTAGTTTTTTATACCCTGCGCACGACGAGGCACCGCCCCAGCGATTAGCGAGCGCCCAAATGAGGGGGGCAATTTTCTCGCCAAATCACCCGGCGTCAACAAGAAGGCGAACAGCGTTGCAGACTGGCGCCCGAGACTATACTTTGCTACAGTCTATAGCTAGTAAAAGCAGGAAGAATATGCTGGCGGCGAGACCCATGGCTCGGTGAACCATGCTGGGAAGTTGCGTCTCTCCCCCCACGCCTCTCGTTTCGGTGACTCCCATGTATTCAAGAGTATACGTCCATGCAGCCCAGGCCATGGGCTATAGTGGCACGTATACGCACGCACTGCTTCACTGTGAAGCATGGTACAGCGTACGGCTGGGTGGAGCGATGCATGCGACGCCTCACGATGAAGGTGGAGATACGTGTAGTGCCTTACAGACGTTTGGTAGCATATACGCATCACTGTCCCTGCGCTGCGGGCTAATCTGCGCTCTCGTGCTTTGTAATCGAATCGCAGTGTGAAAGGTATACTCCCGTGAGGTGATGTGCCGCACATCGTACTGCATTATTCATTTTCGTTTGGTAGCCTATTCGGTGTACAGGCGTACGAAGGCAACGTGACAAAATGTTCTTTTGTTGTTGTTTCCCTTGCAACGGCCACACTCCGTTACAAAGTTGGCGGTCCGTTCTTTACATTGTGCATAGCGGCCGGAGGCGAAGCTGTAGAAGGGTAACTGTGCACAATGACTTTCCTAAACGTTTTGATGAATGATTTCGATAATATAACTCACAACTTGTCAACTTCAAAATTCGTAATCCCGTGGAGCAAATTCGTAATCCCGGCCCAAGCAAGAGGGGAGTAGCTCGCATTCTTTTTTTTTTTTTTTTTTTTTTACAAATCGCGCTAAGCACGAGTCTTTTGAGATACACAGTGGCGAACAAAAAGACATGATATTTTGCATGTGGGCCATGTGAGTTAATGGGCTGAGAATGTTCGTGCTGCATTATGCCAAATCCCTAGCCCAGGCCAATTATCTCTTGAAGACGCACTGCCATCTTACTTTATGCACACCGCATAGCCATGCACCCATTGTGTACATAATTGGCGTATTCCAGGAATGTATCAGAAGGAAACAGTAATATCAAGCTGTAGGGAAAATACGGGCGCGTTGGTGAGAGAAATTTATAATAATAGGTGGGGAGGACAGCCGAGCAAAAGGTTTGGCATGCTATACTGCAGGTTTATTATATAGAAAGAGATCAACGGACGAGAGAAAACAAGATAACGCACTCGCATCCACTCGCAAAAAAGCTCAGAAAGGCGCAGCCGTGAGCACCACGAAATCAACAAACAGGAAAGTGGAGATTTAGGGCACCGTCAATAACAAAAAGAAAAAAAATGCGCCTTTATTCCCCCTATATGAAAGTGGATGTAAAGCGAAGCTTGTGAGGACGTTAGACAAGTACCACTTGTGCAACGTCGTCTAACTGAAGTGCAGCCTACATCCTCATTCTTCTAGTACGTCCTCCAAGCGCAAGTGCGTTGTTGAACTTATTGGATTTCTCGAAGTGAAATGTGTCAGAAAATTCGTAAAGTACGACTTACGCAAAACCTACAGAAATGATAGCATCGGATTGTAATTCGAATATACGAGAAAACACAATTCAAACACAATCCACTTCTCCAGCTGCCGTTTGTGGGTGAGCACGCCACGAAAAATCCCGACCAATTAGAGGCTAACAGCTTCACTGTAAAATGTTTTATTATTTTTATATGGTACTTATAGGAGATGTGTTCGCCTTTAATTGGCGCCCGCTACTCCTATTCACATAGAGATATGAAAAAAAAAGAATTAGCCTAAACGCATTAAAACTAAAAGTCCACTCCGAGTCACAATAAGACAAAGTCCAGTCACATAAGTACACTAATGCCACACTAAAACTGAAAGTCAACTCATAAACACAGCAACACAAAGTCCATTCACATAGGTGCACTAAAGCAAACACATAGTCCGCGCACATACCTACACTAAAATCAGGGCACACAAGAAAGCATGGATTAGATTCAAATATAGGTACATGAATCCAGGATTTGAATTGGCCAAAGCCGGGTTAAAAAAAAAAAAAAAAAAAAAAAAAACATCCCATACAGTGAGCTTATCAGAGATACACACTCTACTCAATACTTTCCCAGAATATTTCTCGCTTCTAGAAATCTTTGAAGGGCCAGTAACGCTCGTCTTTGAAATGAATATATATGGCCAAATACCTAAGATCCTGAGGCTAAATGGCCTGCGGTCTAATGCCACTAAATCACGTGTTAAACGTTGTCTGCGTGTGTGTCGTGTCGCGGACATTGATAAAAGGCGCTGTACATCCTCATCCGCATGGCCACAAGTGCATTCCGGACAATCAGCACTGTGGACGGGATTTTAAATTGAAGCGAAGGGTCAATGTGAAATAAATCCGAAGATTTCCAAATCTGATCGAACCATGTCGTTTTGCAACCACGGGCTGAGATATGCCTTAGTATGTGCCGCAATTCGCCTTGCGTTAGAGGGAGACCATGTGCTCGTTATTAACATTAAAAAAAAATTAAGATTAAAATTATGGGGTTCTACGTGCCAAAAATTATCGTGGCGTCGCTGGGCCCTAATGCAATGGCGGCGGTAATGCAGTTCCACTCAACGTGAAAGCTGGGGAAGTGTGGAGCAGTGATTCGCCGGTGTTTTGCTTGTGTTTATCTTGTTTTATCCTGTGTTTAGCTATTCTTTTCACGATGTTGGGATTAGCTTCCCTACGCTGGCGAGTGCCTGCGGTGGCTCGGAGCGTGCTTGCTGCTCGGCGTCCATGGCAGGAAAAAGCGTCCGGGAGCGCCGGAACGGCTTCTCTAGGCGCGCTCCTCCTCTCTTGCTAGATGTCGCGCGCTGGCGAGCGGACTGCTTCCACTTGTGGGGTGGTGGCGCCCTCTCTTGCGCTGCGCCAGTATCAGCCGGGCGTGTGAGAAGCGAGTTTAATGAATTTATGTTAAATAATTCAAATAGTTCATGAGTTTTCTTGTATTTTATATTATTCTGAATCTGGTTAGTTTAATTTTACTTAGTTTTGCGCTGGTATTGGCATGTCTTGGCCCTGTTTTGGCCCTGTTTTGCGCGTGTGGTTTCTGAGCGTGACGACATGAAACATTAGACGCCGACAGCCCGGGCCCTTAAAGTGCTCCACACTTAAAATCACAAGCTGATATGACGCACGCCGTAGTGGGGGAATCCGGAATAATTTCGACCACCTGGGGTTTTTTAACATGCCCCTAAATCTAAGTACACTGGTGTTTTCGCATTTCCCCCCATCGAAATGCGGCCGCCGTGACCGGGATTTGATCCCGCGACCTCGTGCTCAGCAGCCCAACACCATAGCCACTAAGCAACCATGGCGGCCCGTTATTAACATGCGCTTTGACCAGCTACCTTGTCTGCTGCAACATTCCCAGGAATATTGCAGTGGCCAGGAACCCATTGCAACATTATTGTGCGATTGTCTTCACTTGCTTTTGTGAGTTCCTTCATTAGAGAGGTTTAGCTTGTCCGGTAATCGGGTAAACGCGGGTGGACCGGACGTTGAGGTGTTATGGCGGAACCGTAAACGCGAGCGGCCTGCATGGTGCTGCCACCTGGTGACGCAGAGCTCAAACAGACAAAAACAGCTAATATTGCAGTAACCAAGTGTATTCTACTTCGCTGCTGGTGTAAATTTTTGGCAGTAACACGATTACGCCACTTTTTACAGCCCTTTTTACAGCGAAGCTCTTAAGGGCTAGGTTCTCCTAGACCGTGTCCCCACGTGGAAAGAAACTATCATCAGCAGCAGCACTTTGGCTTCAGGTGCGTGGTAGTTTGGCTCCATGTGCGTGGTGGTTTCTCGCCAATTGTGCCTTAGGAGAGGTGTCAAAACGGATGATGTATGGCCCATTGTTGTAACCCTCGCCACCACAGATGCCTCTTTCACAAGTGTCGCGATACTTGGCGGCGGCACGTCCAACCATTCGTTGCGCCCCTTTGTCTCGTGACGTAGAGATCGCGCTAGCGCTGTTATCAGCAGTTGCCCTTTGAACTCGCTATGCGACGGACACTCGTTTAACCACATCTTCCAGAATCCTGACGTCAGGATCCTGATGATGCCGTGCAGTGTGCGGCGGCTATGAACGCTGTGGCTCATACGCTAGTCTGGCTATGACGATAGAGCGGACTTGGCGCAGCAAACGCACTACATGGCCATCGCGCCGGGTGAAAATAAGATGCCGGTGTTCTTTCTCTTTGATATGAACATGCCGAAGACACTCAATAGAATAAATAATGATAATATATAAATTAAGTATAGCAATATGCACTATAGCAGACCCACCATAGTTACAGCTTCACTGGCTTCCATCTTCAAAGTAGTGGAAGGACTCTGATTTTATTTAACTATGATTTAAATTTACACGCGGTACGCAAGCAGCAGCAAACATCGAACAGCCAAGATTGACAAGCGCGTTGTTTTAAGGAACAGTGGCTTTTTTTAACCAAATTTGCTGCTGCCGATTTCGTGGGATTCAGGAACTTGTCTACATATAAACTTGGTCGAATAAAGTGACCATCTTGCGTCCTTTCACCAACAGAAGACTTCCAATGAAATGCCCGGGACCGGCGAGGCGGAACGTTTTCGCGAACAGACTTTATTTTTCGTAAATATTCATGCAGTGTTCATAAAATCGTAAAACGAGCCCAAATTCGTACACATAATATAAAATTTGGGAGGGTTGGCAAGTATGTAATATTGTAACGGATGGGATGAACTTACAAGAATGATGGATGCTTAGCGTAGCGCAAGGGACAGGATGGTCATCCAAGCCCAGCAGGCAGCGGCCATCTGCTTGCGCACCTTTCCACTTTCGCTTCCTTCGGCTGCGCCGTGCAGCGTGACACTTTCTCCGGGGGCAGACGAAGCTCTGCGAGCGAGTTACACAGCAGCGTAACAATATATACCAATAAATGTATCTGAGACACGTTGTCCAGGGTGTATTTGTGTGTTGGCGAATCCGGCGGAGCACGAGGAATCTTCGAAACTGATGTCTGTTTTGTATTTGGAGGGAGCACGAGTTCAGTTGAAACTCTGTTTGGTCATACATGTAGTTAAAATGAACAATCACATGACTAAATTTCGCAGAAACAATGGGCCCAGCAGTGCGGCCCGATATGCACGTCTTCCATGAAGTATGTAGCCCAATTAGGAAAACATATCAAACGGCCGGTCATCTTCATGCGGTGCAATCAAATATCGGATACCACGCTGATACAAAAAAGTCTTCGTACGGAGTCATTTGTATCTTTGTACCACTCCTAAAACAATATCGGACGTTTACAACTTATAAAGCAATTCTCTATAATCAAAAGGCGTTGATATTACATCTTTGTACAGTCGCTTTCCGGACACTGTATAGATATTAGAGACAGTCGGTAGAAAACTGAACGAGAAAAAGAAATAAAGAGCGAAATATGCTTCATAGATTAAAAAAGAAAAATTGAAGGACGCTAAAGCTTCGCCTTTAAGAGTGGAACGCAATAGCGTTATCTGGTCCGTTCGCATCGCATTTTCTCTAATAGTAGGCTTCACTGCAACACGCAACGTGGAAAAGCCAGCTTACAAAGACCAAGCTTACACTGCTCCCCTTAAAGTTGGCTTCACTTTTAAACAAAAATGCTTTGCTGGGAATACATTTTTACAGGATCAATTTAAGCCGTCTTATATCAAAATGTGAAGGCCATAGGACCGTTTTTTATGATTTTATTAATTGTTTTGCTGTTGCAGAGAGGCGCGCGCGTGTCCGAAATTTGGGATGATGTGGTTCGGCATGATTATTTACGCCAGACATCGATGTTTAACACCGACGCCGGATTTTCTGCGACACGGGGCCCTTAATGCTGTCGCCTTAAAATAATCGCACACATACTTCTCTCGTACGAAGCAACGCTACGATAGCTCTTTAAGATGATTGGTGCGTGCTTCATGTCACATAGCACGACGAGAACACGTGCGCGCGCCAGTTGCCATTAGGCCGGAGACGCAGGAATGAAACGCGCGAATTACAGTCAACCTTGCCGCTGTCTTTCGCGTGCGCCATGTCGCATAGTAACAAGTTGCTTATAAAACCGAGAGCGTGCTAGTTTCTCCTATTTTTCGTTGGGGGCAGCAAGCACTTCGGGTCTCAAGTACTCTCGGGATCAGCCCACATTCCCCAGCCGTTGCCTCGTAGTAGCAAGCGCTACGTATACGGTATACGCTGTGCGACAAATGACTGCCTTCGAGATCGCCCCCGGACGTAAGGAAACAGATCATAATGTTTCTTCGCCGGAGTACAATAAATCAGTGGCCATGCCATCACCGAGCCGTCGTACTGTCGTTATCGCCGTCGCCTTGCTGCTGTCGTTACGCACACGTTCGCGTCACACGCACAGATTCGCGCCGTACACGAACACGCTTGTCCACCTAGTAAAGCTTTGCAAAACCCCACGCAAATGATGCTGTATAGTTAGATACCTGCAATAAGTTTCGCATTCCATATCGAGTCCCACACTGAGTGAGATCTGCATAATGTGTTTTCTTTTATTTTTTTTCTGGGGGGGGGGGGGGGGTTCTTTTCAATTTTCGTGCTCTTTGTGCGGTGCTGCTTTTGCCCACTCACTGTGATAAGGCTAATCTATTGCGGCCGATGCCAGATTAAACAAATGAAAGCAGTGGAGTGATCTCACCGGTAAACCGTTGCAAGCCCTGCATGGTGTGGTCTCCATGCGGATTTAAGAAGTCAAGACGCAAGCACACGTTCAATATGCTTCTGCCCCACTACGGCAAAGGCTGCCCCATTTGGAGTAACGTTACCGCTCATTCCGAGCCGGAGCTTTCTCATCAAGCTGTTCTGATCCCAGCCGATCAATAAAAACAAAATAGTTGTCGCAGCAGAGACGTTCGCTGTCCTTTACTAAACGCTTATCGCGACGTCTCACTGTGTACATTGCTAATGAACCTGAAGCCGTCCTCAGCTTCCTGCTCAGGGATGGATGCAAACATCCGAAGTTTCGAACTGTAAACTTGTATGACGTGACCTCATCATCGTCCCAGCATGCAGGAAAACTCAATGTACCAGCATGTAACTGGGCCCGCATCCAACTATGTTTATATAAAGTTATTTAAGAGATGTCAAAATCCCGCATTTTGCGACGAAGTTAAGCTGCGACGCGTTTCTTCATTCGTCAACAGATCCTCTTTTACGGCCTTTGTTTTTTTACATTTCTTAGCTGCTTGTATTTACTCTTGATATTTGTGGGATACGTCCTTTTCAGTGGTCATCTTTTTAATAACATGATATTATAGAAGAGTTTTGCGCCCTCAGGTGGCATCGGATACCCCTCATCACATTGCAAACAAAATAATATCCCAAAAGGCACCGAAGAATGCTGATTACAGACTCAGTCAAAGAACACGAACACATACAATGTTCTGCACACGGGTCCAGGAAGACGCAGAAAACAGTACAGGAACACGCAGAAACACGCGTAAGCATGCACATCTCTATAAATATATAAAAATACTTGAAATTGTACGTCAAAACACAAAGTTCACACATTTGCGGATGAGTGGGCCATAATCACGCATCATACCACGTAACTACACAACATGACATAACTAGCCTAAAGTTTCATGACGCGTATATCTCTAGTAACAACACTTTTGTGTTAGAGCACTTAGATTGGACAAGATTAACATTATAATACTCAGGTCTATAAGGAATAACTCGGAACGCTTAGACTGTCCATCAAACGAGGTGTTTTTGCTGAGATGACATGGTATATAGGTGGTTGAATTTACTACTGAAAGGAGAGAGATTTATATTTCTTCGTTATTGTGCGTCCGTTTTGCAGCTGCATATATTTTTATTAAGAACCACAAAAACACATACATCCGCCCAAATGCTGAGGTCGCCACTTGCTCACTATACTCCCCTTTCTGCTGTTCAACTATACAGCATTACTGAAAGTTGCAGAGCGGTGTGGTTATATAGGGTGTCCCGCGCAGCTAACGTATAGCCGAACTGTTCAACGAAAAAATTTATTTAAAAAACAGAGTGCAAGATACGATATTGAGACCTAAGGTGTTCGTTTGTTAGAACGCGGACAAACGAATACCGTAGGTTTTATAATTGTATCTTGCACCGTGCTTTTTTAAATTCTTTCTTTTTTTTTTTTCGTTCGCTAACGCTTGCCTTGGCTAAAAGCTTGTCTAACGTCAGCTGGGACACACGGTATGTTGTGACATGTCGTAAAGTATGTACGAGACTAAACTGTACTTGGCAAGCGTTGTTCAAAAATGCGAGCTTTTTATGCTGATTTCGGAGAATGAGTAAAACACATGTACTTTGCGCTATCACATTTACGTTGCGCTATCGCACCACAGGGGTAATTGGAGATCGCAGGGAGAGGCCTTCGTCCTGCAGTTGACATAAATATAGGCTGACAATGATGATGATGATCCCATCTTGACTGTATTGCTTACCGATTTCAGTGTCACCTTTCACTTGGGTGAATGTACATTATAGTGAGCCTGTCTGCGATCTATGTGCATCCATGAGAAACTGAGAAGTAAGTGTTAAGTTCGTGCTACGGATATATATATATATATATATATATATATATATATGCGAATTTAAAGGAGGAACTCATTCTTCTCTGAAAAATTTAGTAATGTGTTTTTCTGCGAAACACTGTATGCGTACACTCCACCTTTACAAATGAAAAAATGAAAAATAAATAATAGCAATTGTTGAGTGACATGTGAGGAGAAAATCCCTCAACATGCTGCTCTGCTGCACTCAAGTGTCCTACTTAACTGCATTAGGACGTTTTCTAGTAGTTCTACTATGCAGGGAATTCAGCCTCCTAGCCGAGATGATCTCAAACGTAAGCAAAAGCGGTGCTACCGGGCGTGTTCACTAGGCGTGAAAACAAACCTAATCGTGGCTAGACCGGGAAAGAAAGTGAACAGAGTGAATGACAAATATAGGCGTCAGGCTCGGAACTGTTTGAATCTCGTAAAACGTGAAGAGTTTGTATTTAGCCCGATTTCCAGAAACCAATCGATCTCTTAAATAAACGACACTTTCATCTTCCCGCTTGGAGTTTAATTAATTCATTTGCAAGTAAATATCTTGACCACGGCCAGGAAAGACTGAATAGTATTATTTAACCACTACGTTTTTCTTTCTAGCCGAAGTTTTATATGTCATAGAAAGATGTGTGTGTTGAAATAAAAGGACCTTAGTTTTGTAAGATGTGCATTGTTCAAGAAAATATGGCGAGACACGATGAATGCGGAAGATGGAAATTCAAGACGATGAGAAACACGAGAACAAGGTGAGTGCAGGAGCTAACGTTGAAAAAGACTTGAAAAAGACAAACGTTGGCTCCTGCTCTCACCTTGTTCTCGTGTAGCTCATCGTCTTAAAGAAATTATGTCGCACGTGACTTCAAAGAAAAAGACGCGCTTTCGTGAGCTGCTAATTTGGCGAATTCAGAGGCTTATGATCAAACAAGTAAAACTTTATTTTTGAAGTCAAGAGTTTCACGTGCCGAAACCACGATCTCATTATGAGGCACGCCAAAGTAGGGAGGCGGGACTCCGTAGTAATTTTGACACTTGGGGCTCTTTAACATGCACCCAATGGACGGTACACGGGCATTTTCGCATTTTGCACTCATCGGAATGTGGCCACCACGGATGGCATTGAACCCGTGCCCTCAAGCTAGGCAACGTACTGAACGCCATAACCTCTAAGTAAATAACTAAGATAAAAAGAAATTAGGATAATTACAGCACACCAACTTAAGTTATCGGCCCCAGAAACTTCAATATTGAAGCAAAATGAGAGTAACCCTCTACTCGAATTTTGCGGTTAAAAATGCCACATCTCACTTACCCACTACGTGGTAGTGCGGTGCCTAATAGCCACAGCGCATCGGTGTTACGTATAACGGAAGCGGGCGCGTTACGGTTGCCAAGCCTGATCAGTTTGTTGATGGCGTGACAATGGCCTCCGCGATCGGGCGGCGCGTGAGCCGATCTCGAAAGCCATGGCGTCACTTCGAAGGTTACAACAGCTTCGGCGATGATGCCGATGATCATTATTTATAGGCTTTTGAAACAGGTGGTGACACATCACCTAGCCTGCTTCAGATATGCTATACATGATTTTCAGTCTAGCATTTTGTTTACATCTTTTTAATCTTGTTTTCTCTTCCTTTGAGCGTTTTATTCACCAATAAAGTGGTCTTATTTTTAAAACTTCTATTTCTACCATGTACCATTACCTACGCCTGCAACGGATCCGGTCCATTCAATCTCTTCCCTGTTTTTTCCTACCCATACTCTAAACAAACCTTTCTTATTTCGACCTCAGACCCGCTAATGCTACCATCCACTTTAAATCCAAACGCTTCTGGAAGGTGTACGTTACCCACGGTTCTCACTGGGTGAATCCCTTCGCATTCCATTAGTATGTGCTGAGTGGTCTCCAAATTTTTGCGGCAGCATACACAGGCCTCATCTTATTGTAAATATTTGCTCTGGTACGTGTTTGTCCTTAGGCAAACAGGTCGAGCCTCAAATAGCAAGGCACTTCCTTTCGTGTTATCGTACAGACTTTCCTTTTCTGGCCATTCTTGTAAATCTCCATCGTCTTTTCTTGTTTCCATTCCTTACATCCAATTTACTCTCTCTGTTTCTCTCACTTTCCTTTTGCTGACTACTGGTTGTCTATTTACACTACCAATTACCATCAACTTGATGGCAAAATTTCTTGACGTCTTTCTCCATTCTGTGTCCACGCTTTTGAGGCACACATATTTTTGCATCCTACCCACCAATTCTACCCACCAATTCATGTTCCTGAGTCTTTTTTCAAACTAATTTAGCTCTGCGCTTCTCTGACTTCAAAACAGACCCAACCCATATCACCCTGCACAGCCTCATTTGTGGTTTAACCGTGGGCTCCCAAAGCCAGCTGGCCTATCTATCTTTGATAAATTTCCCACCACGACAAGAAAGCGATTTTAAGCACAGAATGCCATTTGCAGACGTTAACGCTGGCACCATTACTCCTTCTCAGACTCCACTCAGCACCTAATGTTTATTGTAGCCTCAAAGTAATCTATGTTTAACCCACGTAATTACTCGCCTCTTCAATAAAGACCATTATTCCCGATTTCTCTGTGCTAAAATTAAGGCCTAGATATGTCGCTTGACGCCATTAGAGTCACAGAATGGATACCAAGAGAAGGGAAGCGCAGTCGAGGACGGCAGAAAACTAGGTGGGGTGATGAAGTTAGGAAATTTGCACGCGCTAGTTGGAATCATCTAGCGCAAGACAGGGGTAAGTGGAGATCACAGGCCTTCGTCCTGCAGTGGACATGAATAGGCTGATGATGCTGCTGCTGATGATGATGTCGCTTCATTACCACACGTATTCGCAAGCCTCTGTGAATTCCTTGCATTGTCCGCTAGTCGCACTATGTGTCGAGATATATGTTTCGCACCAGTTTCGAGATAATAATTTTCAAAGTGTCCGACGAAATGCATAGTCGTTCCAGTTAACTTTTTGAGGAAAACGCTGTTTTATGCATTGAAGCGCAAAGTTAACTGGAACGCCCATGCATTTTGTCGGACACTTTGAAAATTAATATCTCGTAACTGGTTCAGCGCTTTCAATTTGTTCGAAGTGGATACGCCTTGCGAACTCAGCGGCTATAATTCGTAGATTGAAATATGTGCCGTAAAATGGTTGATTAAACAGTTAATTAGCGTAATTATGTTAATTATTTAATTAGGCATTTTGATTTCTCGTCGAAGTAATGGCCGCCTTATCGAGTAGTTTAGATCAAGGATTATAATTGTGCTATCTGCCACAGGCAATTTTTAAAAATTTGGTGCAGCTAAAATGAAACACCCCGTATATGTCACAGATGTTATTGTAACTGGCCTGTACGAGCTCGTCTTCTTCTTGTCACCTTTGCCTTTGTAGAAGAGGTTCACCTTGCTTTCAGGCCCTCCAGTCGAGATTTTCTTTGTTTTAATGGCTCACTCTAAAGCATTAATTAGCAGTGCCTTGCTCTTTGGACCGAGGTGTTTGATTAGCTGTACTCGGATTTCATTTGCTCCATCTATCGTTTTATTAGGGACATTTTCATCTGCTTTTTTCTACGCGAAATTTTGATGTCTCAGGCTTCTCTGTTGCTGATCTGTTTGAATATGGACTACGCTTTCTTTCCTGTCGAAGTTATGACTAGATGCCTAGAAGCCTGCTTACACTCTTTTATAGCTTGCTTTATTTCCTTGTGCCACCACTTATACATGGCTTTCTTTGTCCACTCCCACAGTTTTTTTTTCTTGTCTATCTTATCTCCTTCTGCATGACGTCTACCAGTTACTTACATTCCCAGACTGTGGTAGGAAGCGCCTTCATATTCTTTTTTATACTTTTTGCGATCTCTGCTATTCGCTTTTTATAAATTTTTAAGCATTCTGCTGCTATTTATTTGTATATTGCGTTAGTATCTCTCCCAAATTTTATGGTTATAAGGTTATGATCACTACCCAGGCTATCTTTTCGATGTTCATCAATCATCATTTGGTCTAGTCGTTCGTAGACCTTCTCTGAGACTAAGGCGTAGTCGATACATGACTGCTTGTTTTTGCGTCGCCACGTTATCTGTCCACACAACACTTATTCTTCCTGTTAAGTGTACTATAAGGTTGTATTCATCGCACAGATCCAGCACTAGAGAACCGTTTTAATCCGTATATACATCCGTCTAGATTCTCTTTGTGCGCATTAATATCTCCTACTAATACCACCTGACCGGATTTCCTGAACACGTCAATATCGCTTCTAATACAATCAATGTATTCGTTAATTTTATCTCTGCTATATCTCTGTCCCTGCCTACTTACTACTGCTTGCAAGGGGGCCGTTGGCGCGTCATGTGCTAGGTATATTGCTGAGTCGTTCGCATGGTTGCCACGTACACCTTGCCCCTGGCTGTGTGATCAATAGGTGATGCTTAAAATGACTGTAAAATGTTATGGCGTAGTTGATTTCATAATACTCGCATATCATGCGAACGTAAATCGCACATTATATTTTTAACCTGTGATCATAGAGCCGGACGTCGACGTCACGCCCGTCGCACGAAGTTCACGAAATCGCCGCATCGTGATGCTGCCATTGGTGGCGCCCAACAAGCTTTCTCGGGAACGTCGTAGGGTTTCTTTAAGACTGGGCGTATAGCGAAGAATGAAAAGTTAAAAAATTATTTCGCATTATTATGTGCAACCACGAATACATTATTCGACCTTGAAGAACGTACAATGGGGCGAAAGCGAAAAATGTTTGCGTCCTTTCTAATATATAGGAGTCGTAGATGGATGCTGGGCCGGTATTTTGTAGCGATGCCTTTGCGGTGCTAATGCCTTTTCGCGCTTATCGCGCTTTGCCAGTGGTCAGAGCGACGGTCCGCTCGCGTTATCAACGGGATCAGCCGATCGTGAGCGGTGGATGATAAGACTAGTATAGAATAAGTCATAAGGCATCGCTACAAAATACCGGCCCTGATTAGTTTACAAAACATCTAAATATGGCATAATAAATTCCAGCGAAGTACGTACGTGCTCGCTTGCAGGAGAAAGAGAGATATGCTTTTTTTTTGCGATTAGCAGAAGCAGTGGAAACATAATTTCCTAGCGTGTAAAATAAAGTGATGTAACTTAGACTTTGAAGACTTTTTCTGTGTTTACGCACCATATTTCATCCAAAAGCTAAGAGAAGGGTCCACGACAAAAACCTTTTCGTGAGGGTCCTCAGCGCAATGTTACATTGCATGATAGAACACCTCATAACTACAACGTATACATTTATTGCGTGAACAGTTGCGATTACCGTGATATTTGATTATGATTAATATATATTTCCATCTCGACGTCTAGTCTTCATCTAGACATATGTCAACACCTGCATGCTTCAGGATATGCAGTTGCACAGGAAAAGCATGTATCTCCTCCAGCTTAAAAAAAAGGAGGGGAGGGGAGGAGAATGTCATCTTTGCATAGATGGCATCCGATTGCGATCAACTATGTTGAAATTATCATGTCCTGGCGATCACGTACAGCAAGTCAATTGTCATATGTCGTGTTTTTTTTACTGAGGCCGAAATGAAAATGGGGTGCTCCCCTTATATATATATAGGCTCGGTGACTTTTCATTCTTCAACTTTTTCAAGTATTCCCAAAATAAGTCATGTAACCATGGAACCCGCTTGTCAGGAGTACACTATGTCTCCGAGAGGGTGATACAAGGAAGTAAAATCAAAGTAATGTTTTGTTTTTGTTTAGGGGGGGGGGGGGGCGAGCTTCTTAACCGTCACATATAAGCCAAATATGCCTCCACGTTTCTATCGTTTACTGTTGATTCTTTGTCAATATGCCGAACGTCGCGCGCTCTGGAGATTACCCTTTTTATGTTCTCCTTTCTATCCGTCAAATTCGCACGTCACGAAAAAATAGTAATAATAAACTAGACACCTGAGCCTTCCTGGAATTTAGGCAGCTTCGTAACGGCAGATAACTAAACCTAAAGTCAAGGAAAGCATTGAACACATGGCCAGACCATAAGCTTTCTAAATTGAACAGGATTAAAGCATTTGACATATGCAAAGTTGCCACCGTGTACACTGTTTGGCTCGCTGCGCGCGGTTACGCAGGATCTAAAGTTGGAATAGTGCATTAGCAAGATTTATGGCTGTCTTTGCTCCAAGAGACAAAACAAGTTTACCTTTACACAATCTAACTAAGTCCGAATTTGTTCTAGAACTCTGTCAAATATATTAAATATCGGCGTATTTGTCCCGCTTACAGTCATAAAAGTCACCATGTCGCATTGCCAAAGCCGATTTGTGATAAGGTTTAAAAAGGAGCTTTAACTCTTAGTCAGCTTTTATTTACCGGTATGAATAATATGCTTTTCTTTTAAGCTTTCCTGCCGCAACATGATAAACAGATGTCTGGGCATGCACTATTTTCGCTTCCGTTTTACTGTCAACTGTACTCTGCGTTGCGCTGACCGTAGTGATTACCTTCTTCCTTATTTCCTCATTTCGGACTGGGATCTTTCGCATGTGAATTCAACGCAACGTACAAACAACAGGAGAGCTGTCTGGGCGCCTTAAGCAGCTGTGAATACCCGAGAGCAAGCGAAATAACAAGAAGGTGTTGTCTCGACTGCGCGGCCAAACTATGAGCTCTGCGCGCTGAACAGGCTTGTTTGTTACCATCCACTAGTGCTGAGGATTGGGCGAGTATATATTTCATTATGACACTGGTGCAGCGCAGCTAGGAAAGGAAGAAACAGCCCAGCCGGCCAAGAGAAGGAACAGAGCGCTGAAGAAGGATCCAGCGCTCTGTTACTTTTCTTGGCCGGCTGGGCTGTTTCTTCCTTTCCTTGTGGCGCAGCACCAGTTTGAGATTGTTACCGTCTATATTTTACTCGATCTTGGACATCGGGGTTCTTTCGTGTCAAGACTCCTTTTCCCCTGAATGCAAAATCCGCGTACTGAGTGTTGATTTTGATTATGAAATCTGGAACACATACGCTTTAGATGAATCAAACAAACTGCAGCTGTCTTGCACTATGATTGTCTTGAAGTTTCTAACATAAACATGCACGATACTTGCGAACTCGGAACATTGCCGCGCTGGCTGCTCGAGGCAATTTGCGTGTCTTGCGCGCGGGCATATTTCACGCTCGGAAAAACACTTTTATGTAGCACGTATTGAGCGACAGAAAGCGGTATCGGGAGTGTCTCATGTTGCTCTACAATTTTATCATTGACACTTTTCATGTAATTATAATAATTGAGAAGCTGAATAATTAATTAAAAGTAATTAGCTAATTAGGCAGAATGCAAAAAATAATCTCAGTATCTCCAAGCGGCGGCAAACAACATTACCTTGGTTCTGTCCAGCTACGTAGCATTTGCATATATTTAAAGTTTGGCCCAAGTTTATAATTGCCAGTACACCATTGCTTATTCATTTCATTTGGATGTGATTGTTTACTGCAATTTATACGGCTGATAAGACTACGAACCTTTCTTCGTGTAATTTGCGTAATATTTTTGCATCACTAACAATGCTCCGCCTTTCAGGAGAAAATGCGAATCATTTTAATTTGTTGTTTAAGCAATGTAGTGGCTCTGACACCAAAGACTAGGTATAAAGCCTGTGGGGGACGGGCGGGGGACGGGGGAAGGGGGGGGGGGAAGGGGGGACAAGAAGTGCACACTTTTTGCGTAACTTCGCGTAGTGGTGTACATCCATTGTAATTCTGAGTGTGGACAAGAAGTCCACACTCTTTGCGTAACTTCGCGTAGCGGTGTACATACCCTTTGCGAAACTCATCCAGGGGTCTTCTGGCGTCCATATAGCACCTCGTTAAGATGGCCCTTTTGCCATAGTTCAGAAGCTCACCAGTCTTATTGTTTAAAAAATGTCAGTACCGGTTCTCCGATTAGACCTATTCTTGTATCAGATCAAACACTTTTACAATTCGCTTTAATGTGATTGCGCTGGTGTTTCGGTGTCAGTTCGCTTTAATGCGGTTGCGCTGGCACCTTTCGGCTGGTGTCTTCGTCACTTAAGCCACAAGACCTGCCGCTTGTTAGGTCGTTTTATATATAAAATAATGTCGCAGTTTTGCCCGAAAGGTGAAGCACCGCTTGCGATTGCAATTTATTAGACAGATATACAAAGTAAGGGTAGTAGACTTATCGGCCGTGTAAACTTGCAAACATTCGCTTACTAACTAAATTAACAAGCATGGTGTGACGCGCGCATAGGCAAGCATGAACACATCTCACTCAATGACCGCAGGCACTCGCTGTCAAAGCGCTGGCGTGAGGAAGAGCGTCAGCAGCAGCGAGGGAATTGTCCTTCGTGCTGCCTATCGCTTCAACGCGAACTCTTCGTGCACACTTGGACCAGTATAGCCGGGATAACGTAAAAGTATTCGAATCTGTTATTATTCCGAATCCACCATTAGCCCTTAGTGATAGGTCAAATCAGCTATATCACCCGCTCACATTTCACCGCGAATGGACCACACCGGCAAGATACAAATACCAAGCTGCCGTACAAACCTTTTCTTCAATTCATTCCTGCCCAAGACAGCATCCGAATGGAACCATCTCCCTGCTTCGGTCACCAGCAATCCGGATCATTCATATTTTCAGACTGCTGTATCTAACATTGGATAATGTGTAACTACTCATCTCTGTAATGCAATCAGGCATTGAGAGTATTATAAATAAATAAATAAATAAATAAATAAATAAATAAATAAATAAATAAATAAATAAATAAATAAAATCGCTCAGGCCCCGCCCATATAAGCTCAACGCCCACCCCTATGGGTTGGGATCGAGCCATGTTGACCTATCAGGGAGGGCTGATGGTGGATTTGGAATACAAACTGATTGAAAGAGTTTGAGATTATCCCGGCCATAGTTTCATACTAAAGTTACCTAAGGGAAGGTTGGCGCGGCAACCATTAACCCGACACCTGAAAAATGGGTGGCCATGGATATACATACATACATACATACATACATACATACATACATACATACATACATACACACACACACACATACATACATACATACATACATACATACATACATACACACACACACACACACACACATACATACATACATACATACATACATACATACATACATACATACATACATACATACAGTGGTGAGCACTGTTAGGGTGAACACCTCATTAGTACTCAAGTTGGTATAACTTCAACATACCTTCTACTTCAGGGGGAAATGTGCCGAATACGACGCCTAATGATGATGCCGTTAAAAGAAATAATAGTTTTCTTTATTTTGTGCTGAAGATCAACTGCTACAGGGTCGTGAATACTAATGAGGTGTTCACCCTAAAAGTGCTCACCAGTGTACATACATACATACATGCATATTTTCGATATGGCATGGATTCGTTTAGTAAGCACATTACAGAGTGTTTTACTTTTATTTTAATTTTAAACAACTACGTATGAGTGCAATGTTAGGAATGCCACTGAATGGTAGTAATTAGATGTCAATAGAGACTGATGGTTGCCTTAAAAACAAATCTATTAAAAAAATTACCTTTAATATATCATATAATACTCTCTAACCTCTTTCAAAGCCTGAATGATAAAGCTTAAGCAAATATATCTGAAATTATTTTCCCGTACCGGCGACGAACTACTCCACCAGATTTTCCTTCATTCTTCTTAGTATGAAACTGTAAAATTAGAATGAAAACACACATTTGAATTTCGATTCCCACTTTTCTATCATCGGTCGCACAGACTAGCCTATCCCGACGAGAATGGTGGCATGAAGGCGCGAAATCGATGGCGTGGCTTGATGGCCTGGCTTGATGGCGCTGGAAAACAGGAGTCGTAAACCTCGGAGCCAGGGAATCGGCTAATACTGTTCTGCGCGCCCCGCTTGGTGCTAACCGCAAGCGTTAGCACATTTATTTAACAGTACGTTGTCAAATCATTTCTGCACAATCCCGCAAGGTAGGGGAAGTATCATGAAATGGAAAAATTTTCATCTACCCGAATGTAGCACGAAGCTCCAGAGGAAATTCATAGGGTATATCTCAAAAAAGAAAAAAAAAAGACGCTTCACACTTGAGGAAAAATTGGTCGAACATTCGCCATTATTCGCCATACGATCACGGACCAAGACCTTTTTTGCTCAACAGCGTAGCGTTCTGTCTGACAAACTGGTATGAATTTTCTTTGTAGCTTCATGCTTACTCCGGGTGGCTGACAATTTTCCCCCTTTTGAACAGTGCATTATAGATTTAATTTCGATCTCAAATAGGATTTCACATTTCCAGACGATATTTTTATTCCGACCCGTAAAACATTTGGTTAACTATAGGACAGTAGGAACATAATGCAACTTTTCTCTCCAGGTAAATGCCATGCAGCTGTGGAGCAGTGGTAGAGCGCTTGTATTTTAAAGCTGTTGTGTCCTTGATTCGAACCTATGCTGGTGATAACCTATTTCATGTTGTCGAGGCGTTCTAGGGCGATGTTACGGAACATTACAGATATAGACGGATCCCGAGCTCATTATTGCTTTGCGCTGTAAATAATCGCACTCAGTAGCTGTTGACTAAATGTAGTGCCATACTAAAGCAGTACACACGTGTGAGTATTTCTGGACAAGGGAACGAAAGGAAGCATATTGCGAAGCAGAATTACAAACGTTAAGTGTCGTGAATAAGTGAAGCCAAAGGACAAGTGTCCAGATTTTCAGCAATAACTATACCGGAACTGATAAAGACTGACAGAAACTCCAAAAAAAAGGACTTTTCGGGATCGCATTTCCACAAAATATGCGAAACTGTGCCTAAATACAAAAAATTGGTTTGGCTGCTGCCTTGATCTTACACTCATATCACCGATCACAACCGATCCGCAGAGAAAGTGCAGCAGTTACCGATGTACAGGGCTCATCCATTGAAACGCGATACTCGGAGATCGTGGCTGCCGGGGTGCTTCTTTTTTGAAGCGAAGCTTTACATGTCTAGGCGAAATAGCCTGTCCACAGATTTGGTTTGGTTTGGTGCCTATAGAAATAGCACAAAAAAAAACGGTCATAATCAGCATTGGCTCGAGCGTCGTCGTCTTCTTCCGCAGCTGGCTCGTTGGCTCGTGCTCGTGCTCGGCACGTGCTTGTGCCACTACTCCCGCGTTTGTCGTCGTCGTCTGCTTCCGCAGCTGGCTCGTGCTCGTGCTTGCTCTGCACGCGCTTGTGCCACTACTCCCGCGTTTGTCGTCGTCGTCTTCTTCCGCAGCTGGCTCGTTGGCTCGTGCTCGTGCTCGGCACGCGCTTGTGCCACTATTCCCACGTTTGTCGTCGTCGTCTGCTTCCGAAGCTGGCTCGTGCTCGTGCTCGGCACGCGCTTGTGCCACTACTCCCGCGTTTGTCGTCGTCGTCTTCTTCCGCAGCTGGCTCGTTGGCTCGTGCTCGTGCTCGGCACGCGCTTGTGCCACTACTCCTGCGTTTGTCGCCGTCGTCTGCTTCCGCAGCTGGCTCGTGCTCGTGCTCGGCACGCGCTTGTGCCACTACTCCCGCGTTTGTCGTCGTCGTCTTCTTCCGCAGCTGGCTCGTTGGCTCGTGCTCGTGCTCGGCACGCGCTTGTGCCACTACTCCCGCGTTTGTCGTCGTCGTCTGCTTCCGCCGCTGGCTCGTTGGCTCGTGCTCGGCACGCGCTTGTGCCACTACTCCCGCGTTTGTCGGCGTCGTCTTCTTCAGCAGCTGGCTTGTTGGCTCGTGCTCGTGCTCGGCACGCGCTTGTGCCACTACTCCCGCGTTTGTCGTCGTCGTCTTCTTCCGCAGCTGGCTCGTTGGCTCGTGCTCGTGCTCGGCACGCGCTTGTGCCACTACTCCCGCGTTTGTCGTCGTCGTCTGCTTCCGCAGCTGGCTCGTTGGCTCGTGCTCGTGCTCGGCACGCGCTTGTGCCACTACTCCCGCGTTTGTCGTCGTCGTCTTCTTCAGCAGTTGGCTCGTGCTCGTGCTCGGCACGCGCTTGTGCCACTACTCCCGCGTTTGTCGTCGTCGTCTTCTTCCGCAGCTGGCTCGTTGGCTCGTGCTCGTGCTCGGCACGCGCTTGTGCCACTACTCCCGCGTTTGTCGTCGTCGTCTGCTTCCGCAGCAGGCTCGTTGGCTCGTGCTCATGCTCGGCACGCGCTTGTGCCACTACTCCCGCGTTTGTCGTCGTCGTCTTCTTCCGCAGCTGGCTCGTTGGCTCGTGCTCGTGCTCGGCACGCGCTTGTGCCACTACTCCCGCGCTTGTCGTCGTCGTCTGCTTCCGCAGCTGGCTCGTTGGCTCGTGCTCGTGCTCGGCACGCGCTTGTGCCACTACTCCCGTGTTTGTCGTCGTCGTCTTCTTCAGCAGCTGGCTCGTTGGCTCGTGCTCGTGCTCGGCACGCGCTTGTGCCACTACTCCCGCGTTTGTCGTCGTCGTCTTCTTCCGCAGCTGGCTCGTTGGCTCGTGCTCGTGCTCGGCACGCGCTTGTGCCACTATTCCCGCGTTTGTCGTCGTCGTCTGCTTCTGCCGCTGGCTCGTTGGCTCGTGCTCGGCACGCGCTTGTGCCACTACTCCCGCGTTTGTCGTCGTCATCTGCTTCCGCAGCTGGTTCGTTGGCTCGTGCTCGTGCTCGGCACGCGCTTGTGCCACTACTCCCGCGTTTGTCGTCGTCGTCTTCTTCCGCAGCTGGCTCGTTGGCTCGTGCTCGTGCTCAGCACGTGCTTGTGCCACTACTCCCGCGTTTGTCGTCGTCGTCTTCTTCCGCAGCTGGCTCGTTGGCTCGTGCTCGGCACGCGCTTGTGCCACTACTCCCGCGTTTGTCGTCGTCGTCTGCTTCCGCAGCTGGCTCGTTGGCTCGTGCTCGCGCTCGGCACGCGCTTGTGCCACTACTCCCGCGTTTGTCGTTGTCGTCTTCTTCCGCAGCTGGCTCGTTGGCTCGTGCTCGTGCTCGGCACGCGCTTGTGCCACTACTCCCGCGTTTGTCGTCGTCGTCTTCTTCAGCAGCTGGCTCGTTGGCTCGTGCTCGTGCTCGGCACGCGCTTGTGCCACTACTCCCGCGTTTGTCGTCGTCGTCTTCTTCCGCAGCTGGCTCGTTGGCTCGTGCTCGTGCTCGACACGCTCTTGTGCCACTACTCCCGCGTTTGTCGTCGTCGTCTGCTTCCGCAGCTGGCTCGTTGGCTCGTGCTCGTGCTCGGCACGCGCTTGTGCCACTACTCCCGCGTTTGTCGTCGTCGTCTTCTTCCGCAGCTGGCTCGTTGGCTCGTGCTCAGCACGCGCTTATGCCACTACTCCCGCGTTTGTCGTCGTCGTCTGCTTCCGCAGCTGGCTCGTTGGCTCGTGCTCGGCACGCGCTTGTGCCACTACTCCCGCGTTTGTCGTCGTCGTCTTCTTCCGCAGCTGGCTCGTTGGCTCGTGCTCGTGCTCAGCACGCGCTTGTGCCACTACTCCCGCGTTTGTCGTCGTCTTCTTCTTCCGCAGCTGGCTCGTTGGCTCGTGCTCGTGCTCGGCACGCGCTTGTGCCACTACTCCCGCGTTTGTCGTCGTCGTCTGCTTCCGCAGCTGGCTCGTTGGCTCGTGCTCGTGCTCGGCACGCGCTTGTGCCACTACTCCCGCGTTTGTCGTCGTCGTCTGCTTCCGCAGCTGGCTCGTTGGCTCATGCTCGGCACGCGCTTGTGCCACTACTCCCGCGTTTGTCGTCGTCATCTGCTTCCGCAGCTGGCTCGTTGGCTCGTGCTCGTGCTCGGCACGCGCTTGTGCCACTACTCCCGCGTTTGTCGTCGTCGTCTGCTTCCGCAGCTGGCTCGTTGGCTCGTGCTCGTGCTCGGCACGCGCTTGTGCCACTACTCCCGCGTTTGTCGTCGTCGTCTGCTTCCGCAGCTGGCTCGTTGGCTCGTGCTCGTGCTCGGCACGCGCTTGTGCCACTACTCCCGCGTTTGTCGTCGTCGTCTTCTTCCGCAGCTGGCTCGTTGGCTCGTGCTCGTGCTCAGCACGCGCTTGTGCCACTACTCCCGCGTTTGTCGTCGTCGTCTGCTTCCGCAGCTGGCTCGTTGGCTCGTGCTCGGCACGCGCTTGTGCCACTACTCCCGCGTTTGTCGTCGTCGTCTTCTTCCGCAGCTGGCTCGTTGGCTCGTGCTCGTGCTCGGCACGCGCTTGTGCCACTACTACCGCGTTGGTCGTCGTCGTCTGCTTCCGCAGCTGGCTCGTTGGCTCGTGCTCGTGCTCGGCACGCGCTTGTGCCACTACTCCCGCGTTTGTCGTCGTCGTCTTCTTCCGCAGCTGGCTCGTTGGCTCGTGCTCGTGCTCGGCACGCTCTTGTGCCACTACTTCCGCGTTTGTCGTCGTCGTCTGCTTCTGCAGCTGGCTCGTTGGCTCGTGCTCGTGCTCGGCACGCGCTTGTGCCACTACTCCCGCGTTTGTCGTCGTCGTCTTCTTCCGCAGCTGGCTCGTTGGCTCGTGCTCGGCACGCGCTTGTGCCACTACTCCCGCGTTTGTCGTCGTCGTCTGCTTCCGCAGCTGGCTCGTTGGCTCGTGCTCCGCACGCGCTTGTGCCACTACTCCCGCGTTTGTCGTCGTCGTCTTCTTCCGCAGCTGGCTCGTTGGCTCGTGCTCGTGCTCGGCACGCGCTTGTGCCACTTCTCCCGCGTTTGTCTCGTCGTCTTCTTCCGCAGCTGGCTCGTTGGCTCGTGCTCGTGCTCGGCACGCGCTTGTGCCACTACTCCCGCGTTTGTCGTCGTTGTCTTCTTCCGCAGCTGGCTCGTTGGCTCGTTGGCTCGTGCTCGGCACGCGCTTGTGCCACTACTCCCACGTTTGTCGTCGTCGTCTTCTTCCGCAGCTGGCTCGTTGGCTCGTTGGCTCGTGCTCGGCACGCGCTTGTGCCACTACTCCCACGTTTGTCGTCGTCGTCTTCTTCCGCAGCTGGCTCGTTGGCTCGTTGGCTCGTGCTCGGCACGCGCTTGTGCCACTACTCCCGCGTTTGTCGTCGTCGTCTTCTTCCGCAGCTGGCTCGTTGGCTAGTTGGCTCGTGCTCGGCACGCGCTTGTGCCACTACTCCCGCGTTTGTCGTCGTCGTCTTTTTCCGCAGCTGGCTCGTTGGCTCGTGCTCGTGCTCGGCACGCGCTTGTGCCACTACTCCCACGTTTGTCGTCGTCGTCTTCTTCCGCAGCTGGCTCGTTGGCTCGTGCTCGTGCTCGGCACGCGCTTGTGCCACTACTCCCGCGTTTGTCGTCGTCGTCTTCTTCCGCAGCTGGCTCGTTGGCTCGTGGTCGGCACGCGCTTGTGCCACTACTCCCGCATTTGTCGTCGTCGTCTTCTTCCGCAGCTGGCTCGTTGGCTCGTGCTCGTGCTCGGCACGCGCTTGTGCCACTACTCCCGCGTTTGTCGTCGTCGTCTTCTTCCGCAGCTGGCTCGTTGGCTCGTGCTCGTGCTCGGCACGCGCTTGTGCCACTACTCCCGCGTTTGTCGTCGTTGTCTTCTTCCGCAGCTGGCTCTTTGGCTCGTTGGCTCGTGCTCGGCACGCGCTTGTGCCACTACTCCCGCGTTTGTCGTCGTCGTCTTCTTCCGCAGCTGGCTCGTTGGCTCGTGCTCGTGCTCGGCACGCGCTTGTGCCACTACTCCCACGTTTGTCGTCGTCGTCTTCTTCCGCAGCTGGCTCGTTGGCTCGTGCTCGTGCTCGGCACGCGCTTGTGCCACTACTCCCGCGTTTGTCGTCGTCGTCTTCTTCCGCAGCTGGCTCGTTGGCTCGTGCTCGTGCTCGGCACGCGCTTGTGCCACTACTCCCAAGTTTGTCGTCGTCGTCCTCTTCCGCAGCTGGCTCGTTGGATCGTGCTCGTGCTCGGCACGCGCTTGTGCCACTTCTCCCGCGTTTGTCGGCGTCGTCTTGTTCCGCAGCTGTCTCGTTGGCTCGTGCTCGTGCTCGGCACGCGCTTGTGCCACTACTCCCGCGTTTGTCGTCGTTGTCTTCTTCCGCAGCTGGCTCGTTGGCTCGTGCTCGTGCTCGGCACGCGCTTGTGCCACTACTCCCACGTTTGTCTTCGTTGTCTTCTTCCGCAGCTGGCTCGTTGGCTCGTGCTCGTGCTCGGCACGCGCTTGTGCCACTACTCCCACGTTTCTCGTCGTCGTCTTTTTCCGCAGCTGGCTCGTTGGCTCGTGCTCGTGCTCGGCACGCGCTTGTGCCACTACTCCCACGTTTGTCGTCGTTGTCTTCTTCCGCAGCTGGCTCGTTGGCTCGTGCTCGTGCTCGGCACGCGCTTGTGCCACTACTCCCACGTTTGTCGTCGTCGTCTTCTTCCGCAGCTGGCTCGTTGGCTCGTGCTCGTGCTCGGCACGCGCTTGTGCCACTACTCCCGCGTTTGTCGTCGTCGTCTTCTTCCGCAGCTGGCTCGTTGGCTCGTGCTCGTGCTCGGCACGCGCTTGTGCCACTACTCCCGCATTTGTCGTCGTCGTCTTCTTCCGCAGCTGGCTCGTTGGCTCGTGCTCGTGCTCGGCACGCGCTTGTGCCACTTCTCCCGCGTTTGTCGTCGTCGTCTTCTTCCGCAGCTGGCTCGTTGGCTCGTGCTCGTGCTCGGCACGCGCTTGTGCCCCTACTCCCGCGTTTGTCGTCGTCGTCTTCTTCCGCAGCTGGCTCGTTGGCTCGTGCTCGTGCTCGGCACGCGCTTGTGCCACTACTCCCACGTTTGTCGTCGTTGTCTTCTTCCGCAGCTGGCTCGTTGGCTCGTGCTCGTGCTCGGCACGCGCTTGTGCCACTACTCCCACGTTTGTCGTCGTCGTCTTCTTCCGCAGCTGGCTCGTTGGCTCGTGCTCGTGCTCGGCACGCGCTTGTGCCACTACTCCCACGTTTGTCGTCGTTGTCTTCTTCCGCAGCTGGCTCGTTGGCTCGTGCTCGTGCTCGGCACGCGCTTGTGCCACTACTCCCACGTTTGTCGTCGTCGTCTTCTTCCGCAGCTGGCTCATTGGCTCGTGCTCGTGCTCGGCACGCGCTTGTGCCACTTCTCTCGCGTTTGTCGTCGTCGTCTTCTTCCGCAGCTGGCTCGTTGGCTCGTGCTCGTGCTCGGCACGCGCTTGTGCCCCTACTCCCGCGTTTGTCGTCGTCGTCTGCTTCCGCAGCTGGCTACGTTGCCGCTCATCATTCGAGCGTAGAATTTCACTTCTCTTCTGTCGTCGTAATGGGGAGACCGCGTTTACGACGGTATGAGCCATTGATTGTCTTACGTAACGGACAGATTTCATTTTGAAGCAATTTAATTTTGAAGAATCGCAAGCGGAAATGGCGGAGGAATGCTGCCAACGACGCCGCCGAGCAAACTCGCGACAACGGCGTACTGCGGGCGTACCTTCAGTGACGTCGTTCTCCGTCGCAGCCGAACGTGTATGTAACCTCACGATTTATTTATTTATTTATTTATTTATTTATTTATTTATTTATTTATTTATTATACATACTTTCAAGGCCTAGTAGGCACAACAGAAAGGAGTGGTGAAAATATACAATATTTGCAGTACAGGACAAGAATGAAAAAAAAAACTGTAAGGCACTTTGAACGGCGATGTTGAAGTTAGTGGTTTCACAAAGGGAGACTGTGGAGGTGGGAAGGCGGTTCCATTCATGGCACTTCAATTTTATGTTGATGGTCGATACGAGATGATATGTAACTGGGTGTGGTGAGAAGGTTTGCTTTAAGATATTCTATGAAAAAGACAGAGACGAGAATACTTGCGTAATTGCTTTCAAGGGAAATGGCGAGATTGGTGTAATCAGGGTCACATATGGCACAAGCATATTCTAATTTTGGGCGGACGAGTGTTTTATATAGAGTGAGCTTTAGTGAGGCGAGTGCTGATGCAAAGTTTCGTCTCAAATAGCCTAACGTTCGGTTAGCATTCTTAGTGACATATTCAATATGCGTGTTCCATGAAAGGTTTACACGAGGTTATATACAGGCCAAGATACTTATATGAGTTAACAACCGACAGGGCAGTACCATTAATAGAGTATGGGAATATATCAGAAGGTGTAGAGCTAAAGGAGACGCGCATACTTTTGCATTTAGTTGTGTTAAGCTGCATTCGCCATTTGATGCACCAGTTGGATACACTATCCAGGTTGTCATGTAGCTTACGGGAATCACTAAGGTTAGTTGTTTTGCGATAGATGACACAATCGTCCGCGAACAGCCTAATGGTTGAATTAGAGATACAGTCAGGAAGGTCATTAATGTAGATGCGAAAAAGCAAGGGACTGAGTACCGATCCTTGTGGTACATCAGATGTTACGGAACAAGGTCTGGATGTAAATTCGTTAGCGGTTACATACTGGGTCCTGTTAGAGAGGAAATCCTTTAGCCATGCAAATACCTTGGGGTAAATATTAAGAAGGGAAATCGTGAGAAACAGAATCGAAAGTTCGCGAGAAATCTGTAAATACGCAATCGCTGTCGAATTTCTGGTCCGCATTATTAAACAAGTCGTTCGTAAAAGAAAGCAGTTGCGTATCACAGAAGAAGAATTTTCTAAAGGCATGCTGTGCGTTGTTAAAGAAAGAATTGGTCTCGAGAAAACTAATAAGATGTGAATAAATTATATGCTCTAACAATTTGCTTGGAATGTATGTTAATAAAATTGGTCGGTAATTATTAGCGAATGAATGTCATCTGATTTATGAACCGGAACCATCTTTCACACCTTCCGGTCTTTGGGCAAGCTGTAAGGGCTGGTCAAAAATTTTTGATAAAGTAATGGATTAAAACAATTTAGTGCATTTTAGCATTTTTGAGTTCATGGAGTCAAGGCCACAAGACGAAGAAATTTTTAGATTGCTGATCAGTTTGCCAACGCCCACCCAGTCCAAAAAAAGGTAGAATACCAAAAAAAAAGGTAGAAAACTTGCATCTGATAAAAGCGGCACAGCTGTTGCAAGCGACTGCTGAAAAAATGAGGAGAAGGTATCATTCAAAATATCACAGCACTCGTGGGGAAAAACAGGCACATCAGACCGCACTAACTGCAGGGCATTCTTTTTAGTACCTGTGACAACAGACCAAAACTTCCGTGGGTTTGAAACCAGAAACGATGGAAGAATATTGCTCAGAAAAGTCTGTTTGGCATTACCTAAGGCCGAACAAAATTCCTCAGCAATGTAGTGATAATGGGACCAGTGATCAGGATGATTTGTAACTTTGGCGCGGCAAAACACCCGCTTTTTTTGTTGCCCTGGCGCTTTAGCGAATTGTTAAGCCATTGCGAACGGGGATTAGACGGGACCCTTCTTTTAGGCACGTAGCGTTCAATTAAAGACAGAAGTTTGTTTTTATACAGAAACCAGTTTTCATCTACAGTTCATTGTGAAAAGTTCACGAGGTAGCTTTCAATGAAAGACTCAAACTCGGCAGTTATTGAAGAAACATGGGCTCTGTTGTAATCTACTATAATTTTTGAACTTTTATTAATGGTAATATGCGCCTTAAGAGTGAAGTGGATCATTAAACGGTCACTTAATCCTTGCAGGAACGTTAGAGGAGAAACCAAGTTGGGTGCAGTGGTAAGAATAAGATCCAATGTGTTGGCAGAAGTCGGTGTCGAACGCATGAGGCAAATGTACAAGTTGGATCAGGTTAAAATCGTGGCAGAGGTTTAAAAATTCTGAAAATTGTGGAGAACTCTGTTTTACAGCAACGGAATCATTTGAGCACACAACATTTGTAAAATTGAAGTCCCCAAGTAGAAACAAAGGTAACGTAAGGTATCTAATAATAAGATGATTAATTGCAACATAAAGTCTGTGACAAAACGAAATAGAAGCAGCAGGTGGTCTGTAACAGGCACAGAAAATAAACTCACGGTTTGCAAGGACCACTCGTACACACACAAGTTCCAATAATGAAACAAGCGGAATGTTTTGTGACACAAGAGAATGTTTTATAGCGATCAAGACTCCCCCTCCTGATCGAATGCCGCGGTCATATCGCTACAAATTGTAAGAGTTTTCACAATCCATGCAGTATTCCACTGCTTATTTTTGCGGACAGCCACGTTTCAGTAAGGATAACAATATTAGTGGAACAAGAATCAATGGCTGACGACAAAGCTACGCGTTTGTTGAGGACACTTCGTGCATTTGTGAACAGTATCGATAAGTCTTGAGCTTTCTGGCGTACAGTAGATAGCTATGTGGAAATATTCTGCTCAGTGACTGTAGACTCGGTTGCGCCCATGTGCACATTTAAGGACGGATAAATTTCGCAGACGCTATCGGTGGCTGCACAGTAGCCATAAGTTTTTTTTATTAAGGATAACCTTGTTGTGACGAAGCGTGAAATGCTGTTTGCTAGCGTTCCCAAAATCGATAAGTTTTTTACGCAACTGCCTCGTACTTTTGCAGAAATATTCACCCACAGATACACCTCAGCTTTGCCCTCTGAGAAAAGATACTCTCTTTAATCTTAAATGCCGAGAACATAACAATTATGGGGCGCGTCTTATTAGCAGAAAACGACCCCAATCGGTGCGCTCGAGATATAGCCGTGTCCGGAATATAAATATTGAGATGCAATGAAAGTGTGTCCCGAACTCGGGTGGCAGATATAGCCCAAGTCTCGGTGGGACTATCAGCAATCCCTCCTTGATCGATCGTCAAGATCGGCAAGGCGAAAATTAATTGCACTATTCTAATTTTTTACTGCTTCTTTAACTGAGATTTATTTGAGAAATACTTGAATTAAGCCTCGAGATTAACCCAGCGATAAACACCGGGCCCACACATTTCAACTTAGCTGGTTAACCATCTTAACGAATATATATACGGTTATACGAATATATATATATATATATATATATATATATATATTGGGGGGGGGCACCGGTCAGCACTGGGTGATTGCTGTGAGACCAAATACAGTCACAATGCATCACAAAGGCTTTTGCTTTTATTGTACACCACGGATACATCAGCTCAGTGTCACCAGAGCCCACGGTTGGTGCAAGAAGCGCCGGCAGCCATGCGGTCCGAGTATCGCGTTTCAGTCGCTGAGCATTGCACCACCTCTTTACCATCACAACAGATACGCAAACTCTACGCTCTTGAAAACCATGTCTTCTAAGCATGACGCCAAGGAACAAACAGTAAGCGACAGTCATACGGAAATTAAAGGACTCGCTGTGCAATGTGCAGACGCATTCAGACTTGCCTTGATTGCCACCTGGAGATTGTGCGGAATCAAGAGCAAAGAAAGGCTACGGCACCTCCGAACATATCAAGGAGCTGTTAAACAGCGGAAGGCGTCCATAACGAAAACCGATTTGCTCCCCCACTGCACCACCGCATCTGTGGCCCTGTGAATGAATAACGATATGCCTGCGGATGCTGGCGCCGCATAATCGGCCCATTCCCGCGCTTCACATTTATAATGTGGCCTATTAAACCCAATCAAAGCATTTCGGGGAAACACAAGCCTCGGCGCACAGACGACCGCCACACGCGATGCCATGGTAAGATCCCCTCTTGTCGGCATATGGCGCTTTTTCATTCGGTCGCAGCCAAATTTGCTGCGCCTCCACGACAGTCCGCCGATATCAAGCACCGTGCATACCACGGTCGCCACTTATCATGCGCACTCTATTCAACGACGCGACAGTCACGTGACTGTGCAAATAGGACTGGTCATCTGTAATTATCGTGATTACAGGATAGGGGGCCTACCGCGCAAAGGGGCAGTGGCGCGTGCCTCGACACACCTTCAGCCAAGTGAACGTGCCTGTTCTCTCCAGCGTTTGAAACAGTCTTGTTTCGGCGCCATGTCCCGTCTCTCAACCGCAGTTTGTTGGCGGGTTTCAAAACGCACTTGGCGTTCTTCGGCGATGGGGCAGTGTGTCAAACTCACTAAGCACATGTGTTGCGGAAACTGACGTGGGTTTAACGACCTATAGGAAAGGACCAGTTGAACCCCGCAAAAGTAAGGGAGAATAAAGTGATGGGGCGCAGTAGAACTGCCTTTTGAAGCTTCTTTTTGTCATCACTCCGGGTCGGGAGGAAAAAAAAATACAAGCGCTGAAATGAGCATGGTGCCTACACATCTGCGTATGAATGAAAAATTATACGCATAAAATTGTGCGTTTTGCGACCAAAGCAATAAACGTAACATATGTGGAATGCACGGCTAAGATTGAAGAGGACAAACATGAAGAATCACAGTGCAGGCATGCATAAATTATTTCTCAACTTTGCAGGTAAGTGTTCAGGAATAAAAGTCATAAGAGATGTACAAATAGAAGCCAGTGTGGTGAGCACCAGCACCGCAGTTCGTTTTAGTCAGTTTGATTGGTTGGTTGGTTTATTACTCGTTCGTTCGTTTCGTTGTTTGTTTACATCTGGTATGTTAATTTGGCCACCAAAAAGGCACGTATAGAAAGCGCAGTGGCATCTTGTGGTTTCGGCAATGCACGAACGTGAACGGGAGCAAACTGTTCTACGTGAATAATAATATACCATCAAACAAATTTTAAAGGTCGTGAAGTAATTACAGTTCAAAGGAGGAGGAAGATGTTGTTGGCGGCAGGTGGATCTAGCTTTGCAAAGCATACGGACAACTGCTCCACCCGAGTGCCTCCTTTCAAGATAGTTTGTCACAGTTCAGAAGCGCAGCGCGAGTCGGGGGAATAAGACGACGTGCACAGCTACGCGAAACAGGACACAATCCCCCAGCCTGTGAGCGAGCCCACACGCGGTGCCTCACCGCGCCGCCCATGCCCCACTCCAACGCCTGAAATAAATCTGTCAATCATCACCAATCATTGATTAAGTCCGCATTACTTAAAAACTTCAGGAGGAGTTGGGACACCTCTCTCCCGAACGTCCAGTGTCCACGCGGAAACACCATGCCGTTCACACTGACATGTGGAGAGCGTAGACGCTGGAGTGTTTCAATCGAAAAATTTGCACTCTGTAACGAGTCCAAGACACTCTAACAAATAGTGTTCAACATCATCTCGAGCCTTACAAGTAACACGTAATGGCAACACGGTGAGTCCGATCATGCCGGAGTACGCTCGGACTCCGTGCGGAGGAGATACAGCAGGGACGCTTCTGGCCTGCCCGCCCCCTTTGTCACACAGGGCTGGTTAAGTGGCGATCATAAAAGACGAAAATGACTAGCCACGGCTTGTTTTAGAAGACGTTGAGGGCCTGTAGGAGCCTTTTTGGTGGCCTCAGTGGTAGGACATTCCGAGTAAGTCTATCAGCCTCCTCATTTTCCGCTACGCCTACATGCTACGGAAGCCATTGAAAAATTATAATGAATTCGATGCTGCATGTTCTTTGAGAAGCTGTAACGAACTTCGTGTGCAATTCTCCAAGACAAATGGAGAGCGGGCTTGCTGTACGACATCATTACAAATCACTGCGCCCGACAAGACTTAAGTTTCCTTTAGACGGCTTTCACTAATAAATATAAAAAAATAATAAAAGAACTCTGCGGTTTTACGTGCCAAAGCCACGATATGGTCATGAGGCACGTCGTAGTGGGAGACTGCGAATTTTGACCACCTGGGGTTCTTGAACATGCTCCGAATGCACGGTACACTGGCTTTTTTACCCCTTCACTGTCATCGAAATGCGGCCGCCGTGGCCGGGATTTGACCCCGCGCCCTCGGCTTTGCAGCGCAACGTGAAAGCCACTATACGCCACCACGGCGGGTATGCTTCCATGACCATGGCTGTTATCAAAACGACGCAGGTAATTCGGGCAGCCAAGGACAGCTAATGCTCGTACGCAACCTTTCTACTTGCTTACAAGACAAAGAATAGGGGTTTAATTCACGAGTAACTTCCCGCAGCAGCGCTAGCTCCTCGCTGAAGGACAAGGAGTAATGTGGAAAACAGAGAGAGAAAAAAATCACCGCATATCCACGAAGTGAATGATGATGAGTGGGCGAAGCACCGGGGGATGATTCGGGCAACCGTGAATCGCCCGTACATGCGAGAGCGCGGGAAGCGGCGGCAAAACGCCGGAAGCAGTTCTCTACCAGAGGTTGGTGGCGCCGATGCTCGGTTCAAGCGCGAGCTTCGCGAGCCCTCAGCTACGGGTCCGCTTGGCGGTGTTGCCGTACTGCTGCAGCTTCGTGAGCCCTCAGCTCCGGGTCCGCTTGCCGGCATTGCCGTTTTGCTGCAGCTTCCCGCGCCCTAGACTCCGCGGGTCCGCTTGTTGTCTGCGTCGCCGTGCTGCAGCAGCTTTGCGTGCCCTTGACTCCGCTTGCAGTTGAGCCGCCACTCTCGCCTTTTCATCCACAGCGGGCGCACCGTTATCAGAAGCGACCGTTATCATCCATGGCTGAAGAGAGAAAGAGAGCGCGCGTCGGGAACGAACGTCCTTGTAAAGCCCCTCTATATAAAAAGTAGCGACACTCTCCTCCTCCGCCTTCCCTCCTCCTCGTTTCTCCTCTCTTTCGCGCTCCTTTTTCGACCGTTGCGCCGCCTACACCGCTTGAAACACGTGCACTTGTTTATCTTTTACCGCTGATCAGATTCGACGATCGCTGACTGTGTTCGTCGCTATCGTCGTGCTCCTCGCTAGTCGGTAGACGCTTCTCGGGCGAAAATGGCGATGGAGCGTGATCGTAAAGAAACGCAGCCAGCGCCCGGGGGCTCGACGGTCCACGTGATGCCATTAGGCCAATACCGACGCGGCGTCGGCCTCGGACAGGGTGTGCGAGGAGGCGGCGGCATTCTTCAAAGCGTGACGCTACTTTTTATATATAGGGGCTTTACGTCCTTGTGCACCGCAGCGCCCTTAGCGGGCTCCATGCAAACCAGAGTTACATTCGAGAGAGAAAGAGAGCGCGCGTCGGGAACGAACGCCCTTGTGCACCGCAGCGCGCCTAGCGGACTGCATGCAAACCAGAGCTACGGACGAGAAAGAGAGCGCGCGTCGGGAACGAACGCCCTTGTACGCCCCAGCGCCCCTAGCGCTCTCCATGCAAACCAGAGCTACGGACAATGGACGACGAGGGAGGGACAAGGCTCGCCCCTAAGGTGCTTCGCCCCTAAAATAGTTTTTCCGTCACGTCAACTCATGAGGTGGTACATTTCTTCACCGTGGTTAGAGGTGCACACGAGAATTCCTGACAAAAAATGGGGTCGGGGAAGGGGGGGGGGAGGGGGTGCAAAAGAAAGTTGAAGCGAAATGTGTCCTAAAAATGCAACATTTCTCGTGTCTGCAACGTGTTAAAATGGCATATAGTGCAGCAGTATAGTATGATTGCGTGGTTACACTCGTAGTTGCGAACAGAGATTAAGAGGCTGTTCAATATATAGAACTCGGAGGTGTTTTCCAACTAAACACACAAATATTTAGGGAAGGCCCAAAAGTGTCTTGCAGCTTGAGGTGCTTCGTAATACCGAGAAAAATTACCGAGTTCGGAAAACTTAGTGGTGCATCCATCCTTCGGAGAAAATTGGCGACGTTAATAAATTAGCAATCTTTCTTATGATGGGTGTGTAATCGGTGATGGGGGATATGTTTTGTATGGTATGATTATTATTATGGTGATTATTGTATCCCAATGTCATCCGTGAGTCACGAAAACTTATGGACGCATCAGCAGACACATGAAGTGGCCATCTCGCTGCCAACCACAATGCCAAATGATACCACGACAGAGAACATCTTGTAACCACTCCACTCCCGCTGAAACTCCGTAGCGACCCCCCTCTATCCCTAGTATCCTGGCTTCAGCTTCGTTGCACTGGCTCTTCCTTCAGCGGCCACGTTCGACACGCTAGTGTCTGTTGCAGATGGGGCGCTATCCCTCTAATATATTTAAGGCTACATACTCCTCGTGTTAACTTGGCGCATCTATTCTGGGGTATCGGCCAAGAATGGGCACGTACCAATATCACATAGGCAGTGCCGAAGTTGTCTGTTTGGGCACATACCGAGTGACCCGAGGTGTCTATTCGGACACAAACCCACTCGCCCATGTTGTCTGCTCGGCAAAACAGCAGCCCAAGCTAAGAGACAACTTGCGTCACTGGGTGTATGTGAAAGAGGTTAGATACATACCGCAAACTGCGTTAAGTTCCCAAAGTATGCTAATTGCATTAAGACGCCAACACATGGAAGACAAATGTAAACCGGACAAATCGCGGAGGACAAGCCAGCGGCCCCATATGTAGAGGGCGTAGAAAGAGCTATTCATCACTCTTCTGCAACAGCACACCACAGAATGTATTGCTTTTTTCGCACATTTACGAGCGGCATCACTTCAAAAGAGCCGCCCTAAGCAATTGCTGGGTATGGCATTGTGCCACCTTGTTTCTGGGGCCATAAAGAATATCGCTGGCGCAAAGCTCATCGACATTCGAGTCCGATGTGGAAGGGGAGGCTTCGCACCAATATGCATTTGACAGGGGTGTATGATTATGTTGCAATAACCACGGACATTGGGAGAATTGAAATTAATGTGCGCAATGATACATACGACATCTTTGAGCGCCATAATTGGGAGGACAGAAAATGAATGAGGTAGCGACATTATCAAATATGAGAGAATGGAAAAGTGTTCCAACTGCAAGTTGAGGCCAAAAATAACTACAAAACTAAGAAAGGTGGGTGAAGTTCCTCTGAAAAACAAGAAGATATTAAGGGGTTCAGATATCGTTGGTAAGTGCGCCCAACTGATCCGCCTTTCTCCATCCTCTTGGGGGAAGTAGGATATATACGGAGCACAGGGTCAAGCAAAAAGAAAAGCTAGTCAGAGAAGAGAACAGTGCTAATGGAAGCAATAGCAAATACAAAACGGGATATACGCGCGGAATACGAAAGGGAATCGTAAGTCCGCAATAATTTATGACACTGCAAGTCGTCCTACTTTATACCTGCCCGTTCTAAAGACCAGATTGGATAGGCGTGAATTCTTGACATTACTCCTTTCTTCATGAGCCTAGTGGGTGTGTAGTACCCATACGCACAGCGTGTCGCCCAGCGGTATGCCATAAGGACTGTAGTTCTGAAGCACCACTTAAGAGGGCTGTCCCGTAGCCGCGCGTAAATGCCGCCCGCTCCGGCAGCACCGCATTAGAGTCACTGGCTACGAAACGCGCCCATCAGCTAGCTTACCTGAGTCCGTGCTCATCGCTTAATTGAGGGGTTGTGTCTCGCAGCTAGCAGCTCCTTGTCAAGAGCGGTGTGTCAGCACAGTATGATGTACACAAAGAGAAACGGATGGGTATATTACAATTTAACAACAAGTTAAAGTTGATTCGAGATGTTCTTGCATGAAACATCAAATACGCCAGTGCGCGCGCACACTGCTTGGCGCCTGCCCGCCCGCACGGCCGCCCGCACACACACGCGCGCGCTTAGTCGAATGTCAGAGTAGCAATCTACCTAACATGAAATCGCTTGTTTGAGGCATCCATAAACCTCACAAGAACTCCATTCGTCAGAATGGATGTGTTTCTGCTGTATAGTAAGTAAGGCGCAAGAATAAGCAACTACAACTTTAACGTTGTTGGCACCGGATTTCTGCTTTCCATCCACAAAGTAAGCCAGTGCAGGTGCAGATCACTCGTCAAATAGCAGCGCTTGTGCACAGTCGTGCATTTTTGCGCACGGGGCATGGGTTCAACGAAGCAACTGAATCTTCGAACAGATTCTGCAATCAGCGAGTAAAACTGTGCACCATTATGTTGGTCGCACCCACTGGTACCGACTGAAAATGAGATTGCCAGAGTGCGTGTCGAGCGTACCAAAATATTGAGATTTTTTTTCAGGTTCAAAACTTCGTAAACTTATGACGCCGTTAGTACGAGCTTCGTGCAGGAACAAATGCACAGTCGGAGCTAGTTCAATGCGGACAATAGAAAGTAATCTGATAACGTTCCTTCTAATTTAGCCTGATTGTCTCTAATTATGAATTGCAAATATAGAGAAACATAAAATGGAATGTCGATGCTCAGCGGATCACCTACGTCAACACTGTAGCACACACATCAGGAGAGAGAGAGAGAGAGAGAAAACATTTATTTAGACCATCGAGGTCGTTTATCTTGAGGACGAGTGGGTGGTGTCCTCATTCCAGGACTCCACTGGCCATGGCTGCTCGACGTACTTGCTGGACGAGAGCTTCTTGTCCCGCCAGGGTGTCGCCGGTCAGCTGTACCTCCCACCGCTCAAATGACGTGTTAGGCGTCTTTAAATGTTCAGGTTTGCCCCCGCACCCCCACGAGATGTGAAAGAGTGT
Source organism: Dermacentor silvarum (assembly GCF_013339745.2). NCBI lineage: Eukaryota > Metazoa > Arthropoda > Arachnida > Ixodida > Ixodidae > Dermacentor > Dermacentor silvarum. Next base: position 186,164,984 of record NC_051154.1, on the reverse strand, counting down.
AGGGCGTGCGCCGCCGCACCAGGGGCAGATGCCGCGATATGTTTGTGGGTATATTTTGCTGTATCTGTGTGGGCTTGGGAATGTGTTTGTTTGGATAAGTCTGAGGGCTATTGCCTCTTCATTGCTGAGCTTTTTGTGAGGGGGGGGGGGGGGGATAAATCTTGCGGTTGAGTCGCTGGATCTCGAGTCGGTCGCAGTAATTTGATGGCAGGGGCACGAAGGTAAAGGGTGGGGATTGATGAGACACATCAGGAACATCACATCAGGAACAACACGAACGTTCCTGAAGGGACATCACGAACAACACGAACGTCGTAACGCTTCTCGTTCACACACCGTGTGAACAGGCTTGCTTAAGGCGTTTGAAAGCCAAAATGTCCATCTGTGAAAGGCAGTACACGCAATGCCCCTGCTTCGATAGGTCAGTAGTTTGACTATGTGTAGAAAAAGGAGCGCTTATCTACCCATCACTCCTAAGTAAAGTCAACCCACGCACAAAAAATGAAGCGAAGTACTTCAGATGTTTTTGGGGATAATGAGTGGTGCTCTGCTCATCCTTCGACCACGCTCAGAGAAGCCACGCCGGCAAGCTGACATGCAGTCAAGATTAGAGATCAGTCAGGCGCATATCGTGACGTGGCCGTCTCTTCTCGGAGGCGACAGCATGGAGCCGCAGGTCCTCTTCGGTCACAAGTTTGTTAGAAGTGACAGCAGTGAGTTGCTGATACTCCGTTTCGCATCTTCCGTTTACGACTATTACCTCACATGAAAACCGCAACCGTACGGCGTCATCGAGATAAAAGAAAGATAAGCAGCGCTCACGCTCCCACACAGTAGCATGCTCTCTGTCTACTCTTGCATCTTTCTGGCGTTATTCAAAAAGCAGCTGAAGAGAGTCAGTCGAGAGAAAGCATTTACCAGCGCTGTGCCGTCGCTGCGGGCAGCAACGCTGTTGAAAATAGTGGGGAAAGACAACAGTTCGGGTTTGAGAAAGAAATTGGGGGCCTTCAGAAAAGGGTGTCCGACAGCTCTGAGTGTAAACAAACAAATAAAAAAGGCTACAGAGCAGAAGATGACCGGCTTCCGCTCGATCATTGGCCGCCACAGCACTTCCTCTCACTTCAGGGGGTGGTGTTCCCGGCACCGCCTGTTCCACCGCACCCGCGAGCCGTCTACGGAGGGCGCTAGAAACGAAACGGCCTCCGGCAACAAGTGTATGAACACTCGCGCTCAAGTACAGCATCGCCAGCCGTGCGGTGCTGCCGCAATGAAGAAAACACAAGCTGAGCTGTATCACAACACGTACGTGGCCCCCGTTGAAGCAACCACCGGACTCCTTGCCCCAGAGACCCACCAGTCTGTTGACGAACGAGCTGTCCTTTCTCATTTCGGCACGTTTACGTTCGGCGGCACTCCTGAAAGGCCTACCTGTTGGCGGGCAAGTTGCGTCATAGCAGCCGAAGGCGTCGTGCGCAGTTGGTTCTCCTTGGAGCTGACCGACCTTGTCAGAGAGCAGCAGCGTCTTGACCTGTGCGGATATGTGCATGCCAGCCCCCGTCGAGGTCATTTCGAGCTATTTTGCCACAAAATAATATTTCCTTCTGACCCCTATGGCAAGTCTTGTGCGTTCCCGACCGTGCTTACGCACCACTGAAAACACCACAGTCCTCGCAGAGCAGCGCCCCGTACCTCGGTTTGGCGCTGGAGGAAATAGTCTTCACGTGATTCCTGAGGTGTCTGGGCTGAACGAATTTAGCACCGATAAATTTGACTCGGAAGCTGAGAACGGCGTCCTCGTCAAGTTGTCTCCTGATTGCGCTGAGCGTTCTTCACTTGACAAGCGGGCCAGCAGTAACCGGAAAAGTTCGGATAACGCTCCATCCCATACGGTTGTGTTGAGAAAACTACGGCTGGCTGCCAACGCCCGCCAGCGGTGCTGAATGCATTCTCTGAACGATGGGTTCGACAAACTTCGAGAGGTAGTGCCGGCATTAGTAAATGGCCGCAAGCTTTCCAAATTCTAATCGCTACAGACAGCCCAAAGCTACATCAATGCACTGAGTGAACTGCTCCACAGACAGTGACATCGCATGCGCCAACTATTCATTTGAGTCCTCACGCTATCCATTGCAGCTTGGACATGTGAAAAAGCTTGTGCGCAGGTGCTGTGGCCGCTGATATTGCAAACAAGATCAAGCTGTCATCCTGGGGACGCTTAGAGGTTCCGTGATAATTCATTCACACTCGCAGTGCCTACAAAATTGATATGAGGACAGAATACCCAGAAAGGACAGCGAACTGATCATTGTCCCCTTTTCGAAAGACGACATAAATAAAACGACGAGAGCACATATAACTAGGCTGAGGTGGATTAAAAATATATTTAACAGTGGTGTCACGCAATTCAGAGACGACATAAGAGGTGTGCATGAATAACTATGTCAGTGGGTAAACGCTTGTCATCTTGCCATATGAATGATAAGTTTAGCTATTAATTTCAGAAAATGTTTGGCAGCCGCCCATGAAGACTAAACAACCTTCATGCCAGTTGGTCGAGCTTCTTGTTAGGTGCACCTATCTTTCAGGGTATTCTGTTAGCACCGAGCAATCAATTACTGTTAATGTCCACGATCATTGCAGATCTACGAAAATCAGCAGCTACTTCCGAAATGAAACACAACGTTTTGTGTGTGTGTGTGTGTGTGTGTGTGTGTGTGTGTGTGTGTGTGTGTGTGTGTGTGCGTGCGTGCGTGTGCGTGTGCGTGTGTGTGTGTGTGTGTGTGTGTGTGTGTGTGTGTGTGTGTGTGTGTGTGTGTGCGTGTGTGTGTGTGTGTGTGTGTGTGTTTTACACTCAACAAATAAAAAATAAGCCGAGGAAACTACAGCTGCACGCGCTTAAGACACAGTGTTCATAAAAGCGATTTTAACAGCGGAGCTGTTAAACCGGCCGTTATTCCGTTAGTCGTCCACAAAAAATGTGAACCGATCCTGGCGCTAGTGCAGAAAGGGTCCAAGCGCAATGGCACATACCCCTGTGAACTAGCGAAGCGGAGCCTGGCTAAGTCTACCTAAGCATGGTTGGGACTACTTAAGCTTAGTTTCATTGAAACTTCTGGCAAATTTAATTCCATATAGCATTAACATTACCATTTTCTTCCATGTACATTGCGTACGAGTACCGATACATCTTGCTACTGTAGATATTCCTAGTACTAGTGCCACAGTGTTGTTTAATGCAGTATGCTGTACAGTCGGTGCTTGCGAGGAGGTTGCAAGTATTACCCCCCCCCCCCCCCCCGACTGACGCACATTTGCGTCGTTGCAAATAAATCGTGAGTTGTACGTTCGCTCTCCTGGAGTCTCTTTCAACAAGGAGAATAACAGCAATTGAGGAATATGAACGGTCGAGGTATAAGACGGGGCACTAGTTATTAAGCACATATAGTTTTTTTTTACTGACAAAACCTAGCAAGAGTGGCCTAAGTTTTTGTCATGGTCGTGGACTCTTGAGATCGGGAATGAGAGCAGGCGCCGCAGTGGTCTAAGGATTTCTTCTTTGATGCAGACAAACAAGTGCATATGTGAGCTTGAGGTTACAAGACGTGTGGTGCGCCGCGAAATACTTCGGGCACACGTACGCACCACAAATGGCTCTAAAGCACAGACAAAGAGCAGAGGTGTGCACAACTGCATATGTGTAGAGTAATCGGACAAAATCGCGAAAGCTGCTGGATATTTTTGCGACCACATTCGACTGCAGTCCTCTACAGGTGCACCTCTCGCCACGAGCCAACGCGCCAACGTAGGACTCTTGGAGGCCCATCTACAGGGTGTCCCAACTATCACGCACCAAGATTAAAAAATATGCAAATGTCACGTAGCTGGACAGAACCAAGGTATTGTTGTTTGCCGTCGCTTGTAGTTACTCATGTTTTTTTGCATTCCTCCTAATTACATAATTAGTCCGAATTGATTAATCAACTTCTCAAATATTAAAATTAGATGAAAAGTGTCAGTGGGAAAATTGTAGAGCAACATGAGAAACTCCCGATACAGCTTTCTGTTGCTCAATACTTGCTACATAAAAGTGTTTTTCCGAGCGTGAAATATGCCCGCGAATACACGCAAAATTGCCGTGCGACTGGCCACTGGAGGCACTCTGGCTCCCCTATTTGGGTTTGTATTTGCGTGATGGAAAATTTGCGCGCGAGCGCTCCGCGGGATGTTAAGCGTGTGATTTGGGTTTCTCACGCGCACGGGGCTCGCTCAATCTCGCACAAGACCAAGCCATGGCACGCAGTCTTTTCCTCACGCTTACATGAAGGAATGTCACGCTTATTTTCGGTCACGTGGTGCTTAAAACGTCATCCACGCCTGATTTAGATCATACCCCCTTAAGCAATGGCTCATACCCCCCGTAAACGCGGCGTCTCCGTTGCGACGACAGAAGAGAAGTGAAATTCTACGCTTGAATGATTAGCGGCAACGCAGCCATCTGTGGAAGCAGACAAGCAGACGACGACGAGCGCGGGAGCAGTGGCTTGAAAGCAATCCTTGAAAAGCCTCAGTCCTTGCTCAAGGTAATATTTAAGTATAGTCGGTTTATCTAATAACCAATTTGGGAAATATTATTTTTGATGATATTGTTGTGAATCACTTTAAAATTACCTCATATTCTTTAAGCATGCGCTCGTGCTCGGCACGGCATCCAACGGCACGAGCGCAAACCGAGGGGCGCCAACGAGCGAGCTGCGGAAGAAGACAACGTCGCTGGAGCCAATGCTGACGATGATAGTTTTTTTCTACACGCGGACACGAACCTGGGGGAACTAGCCCTTAACAGCTTCGCTGTAAAAAGCAATTATTTAATCGCCGGGAATAAAGAAGTTGCCAGAGTGAAGTGTTTTGAACAAGCCACGTACCATAGCGCCAGTCACCTTTTTCTGAATGCGCAAGTTTCTTATCCATGTTGCTCTCTGTTGCGCGTCGTCTGCTACTTTCGGGAAACCTTGAAATTATTAATTCCTCTCTTTTCACCGCGATGAAATGCCCAAAATGGTTCACAGCAAAATTCTTTCGACATCCGTTTTTCTTTTTTAGGGCTTGTGCGTGCCATCATCACGACGATTTGAGTAATACGAGGCAACGTTGCAGCGCACGTTCTAATGTGGGGACCTGTGGCTGAGCCTAGATCGGCTGGTTCTCGGCGCGGCCACTAGGGGGTGAGCATTTAGTTGGAATCGCGGACTTCCTGCTGCGACCGGAACGCTCTCGCGGCCGTCGTTCTCAATGACGCCCGGCTCGGCGCCACCGCCTGCAGCTCCTCTGAAGCCGCTCCACTAGTTTCTCTCCGGAGCCTATCGGCGCGATGACTATTGGGGAGTAGGCCCTCCACGTCTGCCGAGCCTTTTCAAGATACTCTTTGGTACGAGATAGCTGTGAGTGTGTGGCAAGGGTTCTGGCTGGTGTTGCAAAATTCGCGGAACGTTTTTTTCGCCGCGAAGATAGTTAGGATTTTTTATAACTTCTGCTCCAGGAGGGCACATGTAACCGGCAAATGGAGGCCTCAGGAGTGCACCTGAGATTATATTAAAGCAGGTGGCTCAGCATCTCCGGGGAACCCAAGGCGCAGCGGTGGGATCAAAGCTGAAAGCAGGGCGATCCGTGGATTGGGCCGCCGAGGCCGGCGCGTGCCAGGGGGTATTCACATACAAAATTGGCTGATCTTATACACCCCTGGCGCAGGGGCGGATCCAGGTTTTTTCTGAGGGGGGGGTCAGCTTCTGTCAATGATGATGATGATGATGATGATGATGATAATAGCCTTTATCATTTACCGAAATTCACCGTTTCTGCTCACGATAAACCCGCGTTTTATACGGCTAGAGCAACACCTGTAGCCCGCCGTGGTGGCTCAGTCAGCTCACGCGTTGCGCTGCTGAGCACGAGATCGCGCGATCGAATCCCTGCCGCGGCGGCCGCATTTCGATGGAGGCGAAATGCAAAAACGCCCGTGTTCTTGCGTTGTAGTGCACGTTAAAAAACACCAGGTGGTCAAAATTAATCCTGAGTCTTCCACTACGGCGTGCCTCATAATCAGAACTGGTTTTGGCACGTAAAACCCCAGAAAGAGGAAGAAGCCCTATAGCGAAGCCAGGTATCGGTTTCTCCGAGCTTATAGGAAAAGGACGTTACCCAATACAGCCATGTGCTTGGCGGCTGTGCCTGATAATACAGGTTGTTCAAAACTAAGCTTTATGGTTTTCTTAAAGTTAGGCACTGGGAGACACGCGAAGACCACCTGTGCAAATAAGTTATGTGGCCAGGGGGGCACAAAGTGAGGTGATAATTACTCTGTGAGCAGCCCAATTAACTAAAATTGAACAATTATTTTTTGTCGACTGCAGTAAGTGGGTATGTTTGTATTGAAAACTTAGAGGCAGTCGTGTATCAGTATCAGTCGGAAGAATTATTCTAGCGTGTTCATGCTCCGAGATATCCGACTCCAAATTTCAATTGTACTGCGCACAGTTATCAACTCGACGCGAGAGCGGTTTATACTTTGCGTTGCTGCGGAAGGGAGGCATTTTGAACATCTTTAGTGCATTGACATCTTGACAGGTGAAGTGTTGTCATGACATTTGTGCATGACATCGTTAGCATAGCCAAAAAGGTTTCTGCTGTTGATGGTGCAGTTGTTGCTTTTGATTTCAATAAAACTTACAATACTTGGAAATCAGCAGTCACTTTATTTGCATAGCCCAAACAAGGACCATGCCCGGTCGTCTAGTCACCCTTACGTACGCGCACTGCCCTCCGGCTTCTACGCTCGCGCCATTATCTCGGCATGGCAGCTGCCGCCATCTTTTCAGGCTGCGCGGTCGCGTGTTACGACAGCGGTTACGGGTTCTTCCATTTTTTTTTTATTTCGCCAGACGTGAGGGGAAGGGGGGCAGTTATTATTTTTGCCAATGCCTCCGCCTCGTTGTCAGACTAAACGCCGCACCCAACAGCCGCGTCACATCAGGGAGGAGCTTTGCGCCGATCCTCACTCTCTTGCATGCGTAATCGTGCGAACGACAATTAAAATTTGGAGTTGGATTTCTCGGAGCACACACACGCTAGAAGAATTCTTCCAAGTGAAACTGTGTAGAAATACGACTGCCTCTAACTTTTCAATACAAACATACACACTTACTGCAGTCAATAAAAAGTTAATTATTCAATTTTGGTTAATTGGGCTGCTGACAGCGATAATTATCTCACTTTGTGTCCCCCTGGCCACACAACTTATTTGCGCAGGTGGTCTACACGTGCCTCCCAGTGCCTAATTTTAAGAAAACCATAAAGCTTAATTTTGAACACCCGGTATATCTAGCCTGTTTTGTTTCTTAAAATAAAATTTGGGATGATATGTCGCAGGTTCGTTATAAATGCGTAAACACGGGTCCGTCTTTGGAGTTCTGTTGGGACACCTTGATTTTCTTAAGAAAATTCTTTGTGTTCGCCTGGGACACCTTCGTTTGCTTTGGAGGACTAACTTCCTAATTCTCAAACAGCCCTCGACCCGAAGCTCTTCCTCCACTCCACCTTGTTGAGCACAGCGCCGCCTCTCGATTGATAAAGACGTCACAATTCTCAAGAATTCCCATGAATGATCATGAAGCTCAGCGACCACTTCTTTGGAGGGATGGCGGTGCTATCTTTCCTCTTGAGTCTCGAGGTGTTGTGTTGACTAGAGGAATTAACGTTCTTGAATACGGGCGTAACGCTCCGCTCCAACGCGGCAACCACTACGCTGGTTGTTTACGATATGCGAATAACCGCGCATGAAGACTCACGACGCCACCTACAATAAGAACGATGTGGCGTAGTAGCCGAGAGCGCCAGCCAGCGTCTTCATGTTTTGTTTCCCACGCGACGTCATCCTTTTACACAAGGCGCGTATCTGCTCCCGTTTCTCTAACCACGCGACGCCATCCTAGGCCCGTGCGATGGCGTTGGCCGCTGATGTCACGCTCCCCCACATCCAGCCGCTGCTCGAGGCTTCGCCCCGCTCCGCGAGAACGCCCACTCAGATAAACGGATCCGGCGGCTTTCAGCTTCCTATGCTTAATGTACGACAATAAAACTGCGAAGTTACAATGAAAAACTTGTAGCGTACGAACGGTACTGTGCTCGTACTGCATATTGTCAACGTGTATCTGTGATCAGAATGAGTGCTACAGTTTAAAAAAAAGGTTGCCTATGCGTAGTTCTTAGTTTTGCTGTTAGTTGATATTATTTATATATGAACACTTCAGCGAGAGATCTCTTTCATTAAGCAGGTTGGTCGCAGGACCGATGACAGCAAATGAGGCAACCGATGACACCCCAATGCGGAACTAAGTTGATCAGGCGCGAAGGCGTTCGCGCGGACATCGGCTTGCTTAGCAAAAGGGACGTCCCCTCGTTCATTCGACGCCACCGACGGGACGAGTAAGGCACGGCCGGCGCCAGGAGGTCCAAGGTGTTCATGAGAAAAATTAACTACGGACACTTCGCGACACCACACCCCTACGGAGTACAACTAAGCTTGTGAGCGAGCTAACTTTACTTCTACGTGGCTATTATACCACTGGTACTCACGAAAAATAATTTTGAAGAATGCTGGTGGCCATATTTTTTTTGACAGGGCCATCCCCCTATCAGCGAGGGGGCGATACAGAAATCTGAGGGGGGGGTCAGGACATCCGGACATCCCCCCTGGATCCGCGCCTGCCCTGGCGTGCACAAATCTCGGCGAGGTCAAAGCCACGGACTAGTCCAGCTTCCAGCTTTGGTGTTCTGGAGGCGCTGCCACTGATACGAAATAATGACACGATGTTACAAGAAAAAAAAAAACGAAACGAAAGCGATTTAAGAAATATAATCACGCCCAGCCGCCGACTTGTGGTGTTAAGTTCAGCGATAACACGCGCCCAGGACTTCTTCAACACCAGTCAGAACCTGGCCCCTTAGTGGTGCCCTCGTCATAATCGACCTTCGTGAAAGGCTCTGCCGTCTAGTCTGTAGCGTGCACTCCACGCAGTCAGCAGCTAGAAATTAGCGCTTGCGCATCACGTTGTGAGGGCTTATTTCCCATTATCCTTTCCTTTTTACTTTATTTAGTAGGCTTTAAGATGGTCCCGTGACCCTCCCTTATATATAGTCAATTTCCTTCATCCGCGTTTGAAGCTCGCATTCAACGCGATTGATAGCAAATATAGATGTCAGCAGTGTCACTGTTGAAAGTAGGCATCCGAACTTCAGGCATGTAGTGTCACAGAAAAACTACTGTTGAGTCTGTAGACCGACAAGGACTTACGAAATTCCTAGCGCTTAGCGTGATGTCCCACATCTAAAAAAAAAAAACAATCCGCAGCAAGCGAGAACAACTGTATTGCTATCGTGAATCGTAGTTAAATGTGGCGAGAGAATTTTTTTTGTGCACAATTTTAACAGCTTATACTTCTCTTTACGAGGCAAGTATTCATACCGTACAGTGCCAGAGAGGACCAAGTTACATCTTGAGCTGCCGAAAACACACGTGAGCGTCAAACAGAAGCGCGTTCCCACCGCCAGCACGCGCCGCACACTAGCACAAGCACACAAATAAGAATCTTGGTATAAAAACATCCTTTCAGCGCATTGTATTCTTAAGCGAATTATTTCTGGCCCTGCGAAGATAGCACGTCATATTTATTTGTTCCTTACAAGACATTGTGATGTACAGGAAACAAAGGACTTTCTTGATTGAAACACTTGTTCATAGTTTTTTTCCAAATGTTTAGTCTGTGATCTCTCTGCCTGTGCTATAATTAGTCTCGTGCGAAGGTTCTTTAATCATTGATGCGTTCTATTTATGAGCAAACCTGAGTTTGTGAGAGTAGAGCTGCTTGAATCTGATTCTGGTGACTGAGTCTGAGTGAGCCCTAAGCAAAAAAAAAAAAATAAATATAATTTGTGAGTGAGTCTGAGGGAGTTTTGATTATTTTGCCGACCTGTGGGGCAGTTGTCATCTTATAACTTTTCCTTCGACGAGAGAATCCGCAACATGTCCCACCACCATCTGTGGTGCTTGCCTATTATTTCTTTGATGAAATAGCTCAAACACACTAGGCCCCTATCATTTCTGTACTACGACGGGATATTGATTACTTGTTACGTTATATATACGCTAAAGCGACCGAACTTTAACACCAATGTCACTACATGCCCCATTTCCCTTATTCTGCGTATTTTTTATCGGTTTCTCACACCAACACCCGCACCAACCAGCGCCATTCTCTCGCATACTCCATCAGGCGAAAGGGACCGCACCACCGGAAGACGTCGCCAAGAGCCTCGTGCAGAAATATCTTCCGCTTCCCACGGACCCGTCGATTCCTCACCCTGAATACACTGGTACCGACAACACCCACTTAGACGCCGACTTTTCGGTCGAAGAGGTGCGCCGAGCTCTCCACGAACTCAATAGCCGCTCCAACCCTGGCCCCGATGGCATCCCCAACAAGCTCCTACGCAACTTGGATGAGCTCTCCGTCACTTACCTCACCGATACTATCAACGAAACGTGGAAGAAGGGCGAGCTACCCAGCACCTGGAAACTCGCCCACACGATCCTTATTCCCAAACCGGGAAAAGGGCCTAGCTTAGATCACCTCCGGGCCATCTCGCTTACGTCATGCGTGGGCAAGGTGGCGGAGCACGTCGTCCTCAACAGGGTCAGTCACTATCTCAACAGGGTCAGTCTCTTCCCGCACCACATGATCGGTTTCCGACCTGGGCTATCTACTCAAGATGCCATGTTACTCTTAAAACATCAGATTCTCAACGGAGGCAACACTCGGGATATCCGTGCCATAATCGGCCTCGATTTAGAAAAGGCATTCGATACGACCGCCAACTCGTCCATTCTGAACGCCATCGCAGACCTCGGGCTCGGGCGTCGGATCTACGACTTTGTCCGCTCCTTCCTCACCCGGCGCTGGGCCGTCCTCCGCGCAGGAGTCCTGGTGTCGGAAGAAGTCGAGCTCGGACAGCGGGGAACCCCCCAGGGGTCCGTCCTCTCGCCGACGCTGTTCAACCTAGTGATGATCGGGCTCTCCGAACGACTTTCGAAAATCGACGGGCTAAATCACACCATCTATGCGGACGACATAACCATCTGGTGCTCCGCGGGGTCGGATGGCTTCATCGAATCCGCCCTGCAGGAGGCCATTGAAACTGCCGAGTCCTACCTCGAACACACCGGTCTCAAGTGCTTCCCCACCAAGTCGGAGCTGTTAATGTGCTTGCCCAAATGCCGTGGCGCCAAGCCCAAAGGGTGGAAACCGTCGGCCGAACGCAACATCAAACTTCGCATAAGAGATGGTCGTATAGTTCCAAGGGTAGACTCCATCAGGGTCCTGGGTATGATCATCGAGTTCCGCGGAACCAACACGCTAACGGTGCAGAAACTCATGACTCAGACTGAAAATGCTATACGACTCTTACGTAGAGTGGCCAACCGGCACCACGGCCTGAAAGAAGACAACCTACTGCGCCTTGTACATGCGCTTGTTCTCTGCCGCTTTACCTATGTCGCCGCCATACACAACTGGCTACGTGCGGAGCGCGACAAACTCAACGCCCTTATTCGAAAGGTTGTGAAACGAGCCCTCGACCTCCCTATCACCACTTCCACGTATAAACTCCTCGAGCTCGGCATGCACAACACGCTAGAAGAGATCGCCGAGGCTCAGGAGCGAACGCAGATGATACGACTCACGACCACCAAGGCGGGCCGCCACATTCTGCGTGAGCTCGGCCTTTTCTACTTGATGACCAAGGATCCCCCATATTTGACGCCGGTCCCCCGCGAGATCCGAGACCTTATCACGATCGCTCCCATTCCGCGAAATATGCATCCCGACCTAAACAGAGGCAGGCGCCTTGCGCGAGCGACCGCCCTTCTCAGGCGCATAGACATGAAAACGGACGATGTCTCGTTCGTGGACGCCGCTGCCTATCGCAACAACCAAGCCTTCGCCGCAGTCGCGGTCTCATCCTCGCAGCGGATCCTCAACTCCACCACGATCCTCACTCGAGAGCCCGAAGTAGCGGAGCAAGTAGCTATAGCCCTAGCTGTGCTCGACAGCAAACGGGATGTCATCTACAGCGACTCCAGACCGGCCATCAAAGCCTTCGAACGCGGCGTCGTCTCGGACCAGGCGTTACGCATCCTCCGCAGCGCGGATCAGAGTACCCTCAAGCACCACACCGTCATCTGGTCCCCGCCCATCTCGGCAGGGTGTCGGGTGCCCCGCCAAACCTCAACGAGATCGCCCACGACGCAGCGCGTGCGCTTACTGACCGCGCCGTCCCAGGGCAACCCCACCTCGCCGAGATAGAGATCAACAGGGATGCACCCATTACGTACAATGAAATAACAAAACACTTCTACCTTGGACGCCGCATCATTCCGCCCCCACACCCCAAACTTAACAGACCGCAGGCGCTAACCCTACGCTTATTACAGACACATACCCAAACCCAGCCAAACTCCACGTTCTCTATCCTCACGCGCACCCCAGCGACATGTGCCCCTCGTGCGGATACATGGCGACACTCGCACAAATGCTCTGGGAGTGTGGAAACGCCCATCCCGACTCTACCTCGCACAAGTGGGAGAAGTCCCTCAGAAGCTCGCTTCTCGCCGACCAGCAATGGGGCGTCCAGCAGGCCCACGAAGCGGCCGCCAGGTATTCCCTGTCGGTCCCTACGTGGGAGACGCCCGCTAGCCTTAAGCGCGTCCTGCAGGACCTAAATAAAGTTTTAGATGCGAAGCAGCTTATGGTCGGGGCTATGTCACTCCCTCCCTCCCTCCGCCGTGCGGCGTCCACACCCGCACTGCGCATGCGCATCCTCCTCCCCCTCCTCTCCTTGTCTCATCTCCTCTCCTCTCGGCATTCCTCCTCTCCTCTCCGACGCTCCTCTCCTCTCCGGATTGCGCAACGAATGGCAACACCTGCGGCTCCGCGCGCGATAATGCGAAGCAGCTTAGGTTAGAGGCACGACGGTAGGCGCTGCATACTCCGCTGGGGGCGCCACAACGCGCAGAACTGTTGTCGACGCCGTTTTATCCGCGTTCGCACCGAACGCGCGTGGCGTTGGTGACTGTTGCCGGTGCCTCTGGGGGCGGCTCGGAGGTTTTCGACGAGATCAGCCATTACTCGTCGAGCAGCGTCGCAAATCTTACCTACGCAACGCCGCGATGAGTACCAGCGTCAACGCCAGTGTCAGCGCCGTGGTCGACCCCATGGCTGCTTCGCATACTACTGAGGGTTACCCTACGGGAAGATGGTGTAATTTTTTTTCCAGTCCAGTCCAGTCTCAAATTTATATCATTGCGGCAAGTTTATCCCGTTGAGTTTTGTGCTTCTCCTAATATTCACGCAATAGATTGCACAAAAAGAACGTGCTCTTGCTCGTATCGTGAGATAGGGAGAGATAAAAGAAATATTTACAGAAAGACAAAGCGGACGGCCTGAGCTACAGCTTGCTATGGTCTGCCCCTCTGCACTGGGCGAAAGCGATGACGAAGAAAAGGAACGATGAAATATGATAACAGAAGGAGACGCGCACATACAAGTCCATTACTTTTCGGCACCTCTAAAGGAGTGCGCCTAGCCCAGTGACTTGATATAGTTACTCTTGTATTGCGCTGCTTGTATCAGGCCAAGGATCCGATACAAACTTATCGGACAGCGGTCTTTCATCGACCAGTGTGATCGAAGAGACAAGTTTTTGTCGCTCCCGCGCGAGCGCGGAACAATATTATGACAATGTGCAAGTGTTTCTGGCACCTGACAGTGCTCCCAATTTGGACCAGTATCACAGCCACCTATGAGGTGTATATAGAGCCTGGAGAACGGGATATCAAAGCGAATCCCACGCGTCACACTTGTTTTGTTTTGTTTGAGCTTGTGAGGGGCATATGGAGCTTCATTTCTATGTCCCACTTATAATTGCCGATGACGTCAATCTCGTTGGGTCTCTATAGGTGTGCCTAATATCTTCAGCCGTAAGGAAGAGCGCAGCACACACAGGTGGCGTACTGTATGTCAACGGCGTGTTTGGCGTCGTCTCTAATCATATAGTGAAACACCTGGCGGAGGGACCGTCTTCGGCGCCACATGAACATGGGAACGAGGCCTTGTACTAGTACCGAGCACCGCTGATGCCCCTCAATGCATCTGGTGTATCTAGAAATACTCTATATCTAGTGGATGCAGAAATGTATGCAGAAGAAGGCCTATGATTTTCGTGCCTGTCTTCGTCCGCACTTGCGTCATTCCTAGCAATGCTGCATTCATATAGTACACTGCTGTTATATAACACCAAACACAAAAAAAGGAGTGGCGGAGTGGGTTATTTTTAACTCTTTTTGATCATGAAAAATTGCCCCTATTTTTGAAGACATTTGTAATAATATTTTATAGAAGATATGATCATGGTTACGCCATCCAATATTTCAAATGAAAGCTGAAGAAATGTGCTTTCCTAAGATATGTGTAAGGTGGTATAAGTACAACGTTCTCATTTTTCGTGCCAGACGTTCGAGTTGAACATATTTTTCCATAAAATTGTGTGAAACGGGTTCGATGATTTTCGTGTGATGAGGAGGAGAAAAATATTAGATAGGAAGGTATTGAAAACCTACACAGATTTATACGCCTAAGCTGCTGTAAAAGGACAAATTCTTGGCTTTGCATGACAGTAAGAGTTGATGACAAGAGGCTACATTACGTCTGTCAAGCACTGGTAGAGTGTCGTGTTGTCATGAGTTGTTTTGCGGTCATCCGTTGCCTTCAGTATTTTTCCCAAGGGCAGAACGTTCACCGCGACTTACTATACAACATGCAGCTCCAACGTCTTCATGAGGAAAAGAGAACAAAGTAGACACAAAGAAACAAAATAGCAAAAACTTGCGATGCCTGACCGGATGTCGCGAAATAGCAGGCCTAAACTTTCCTAATCTGGGCATCTGACAGTTTCAAACTTGCGTCATGTGCACCGCTTTCTTGCACTAAAAATAACACTTAAAAATTTAGTGAAGAAATCCTTGCCATGTTCTTTGACTCGCACCCTCGTTTTACTGAAGTAGACTCCGAACACTGCCTGCTCGTCAATAAGAAGCTGTGTATACAGCGAGGGTCATTAGCATGTTGACTCACTGAGAAGCCCTAGCTTTGTCAAAAAAAGTTGCTTGTCCTTGATAGAAATTACTTTTGTGACTGCCCAATATTATCAGCAAGAGCGGCCGGACAATAACAAACACTTCTCCCGAACGGAATTACAGCTTTGAATTCCGTCATTGTTCCTTTATCCTAGCTTTATCGTCATTGGAGACATCATTGGATGGGGACAACACGCACAGATGACGGGCACCACGACATTTTACAATTGAGCATTCCGGCTCCCCCCCTTCGCATCCCTACCAATGTACCTGAAAACCTAGTCTCCCTGACTGCACAAAAACACCTATCGCAGGTGGCTTCCGTCTTCACTAACAACATTGTGTTCTCCCTGGGGCAAATCGCACAACAAAAAATATCGGAAATGCAGGAATCAGGAAACAGTAAAGCTGCAAGAAACATTTTCAGGAAGACAAAAGAAGTATAATCCTTGTAAGTAGAAAATGCCAATGATTGACACATTGAAAAGGGGGAGTGGAATACTCCGACGCCCCTCAAGGAACAAAGCGCCAGGAAACGCAGCTCTTCTAGAAAGCGAAGCAATGGTCAATTTCACTGGCTTTATCGCGAGCGTAGCATAGTGATTAAATAACCCTACAGCATTTTCCATATCAACGCGTCAGCTAGCATCATGTATTTCTCATTGAGGAGTAAACACGGGAACGCTTACAGACATACCAGAGACTAGGCGAATTTCTGATGCTTGAAAAGTAGAACTTGAGATACTGGCAGATGCGTGTACATACCTTCGTACGCGTCCTCACGTTTTACTTCCTTTTTGGGTTTCTTCTGACTGTATACTTGCCTGTTTCCTCAACATCAGAAATAAGCAAACGATATCTCGTATCAAGGCCTGAACTTGCCGCCAGCACGTTCCTTTAATGAAAACAGAAACGCAGAGACAGTTGGAGTACAAAACACCGGTACGATTCATTTCCTCCAGGGAGTGCGGTCTCATTAGCAACAGAAGGCAAGCGCTAAATAAATTGTCCGATCCTGCACTGCGCCTATTGGAGAGGCAGTGCGTTGTTTGTGCCTTACAACATGCATTGTGCATTAGCGGATAATTATCGGTACTTTCAAATTATATAAAGGGAACGATGACGCGAACCTGTGGGGCGCAGTCAATGTTTGTATGATCAGTCAGCAGCTACTTCAACGACCGCGTTCTTCGGCAGGCGTAGGTTGGACATCATACGGCGGTCGTATCGAACAAAACTTAAGCAAGACCCGTAGGAAAAGTCCACGTTCCAGAAGCGCTGGGATTCAAAGCGGGTGGAAGCATTAACTGGTAAGAAGTCAAGATAAGCAGGAAACGTTTCGAGTATTTGTGTAAAAAAAGCAGAGAAGATATTGATAGGCTTGTAGCCGTTACAGACGTCGGCAAGTGTTCTCGAAATTTAAAACAGTGCCGGGAAACAGGACAAGAAAGTGAGACACAAACGCCTTTGTCTGTGTCTCACTTTCTTGCCCCGTTTCCTGGCGCAGTTTAAAATTTCGAAATCATGTACCAACTAGCAAACTCTCTTAGGGGTAACTGTACAATACAGATATAGGTTGTAATGAAAAAAAAAGAAATGATCAAGGGAGAGATAAGCGAAATGCTAGATCGCGGTAGATGTAATAAAACCTGATTAGCTCAAGCAGGCTAGGCGATTATTTGTCTCGACCCCGTTTCACAGAGGATTCTAATAAACATTATTATCATCATCCCCTGTTCGCCTTTGCGCACGCTGGCCCATGTTTTACTCACCAACGAGTAGCATAAAGCGATGACTGCTATCGACTCCGGTTCAAACTGTGCGTTGGGAAAAGGTTAGTAAGAAAATAATGAAACAAGTTAACGCCTCCGCATTCTTGGCTTTATTTAACGGATTCCGAGCACTTCATACACGTATATTGTCTTGCGACGTATTCGTCGATGTTTCAGTTGTGCTTTCACTGAATGCTTTCTTCAGCCGTAGTTCTCGAGGTATATACTCCGCATTTTATTCATATCGACATGAATATCCAGAATAGCCAGGGGACGTTACTAACCACCGTAACCCAAGATGTTCATATGCCCTGTAGCACGGAGCGCGCACGAAAGAACCCCTCCGATACAGTGCCTGCTTAATCCGGAAGATGGCGCCAGTGGTGTCAGGAAAAGAAGCAATGGCGCGATGACTGTTTTGTGTTTCTCCCTCTCTCATGTTCTCCTCTGTTTATATCCTCTCTCATTCTCCGCCTATCATTAAAAGCAATTTGAAAAACGTGATTAGTGTGGCAGTAATTTCGTTCAATAAAACAAAAAGAAGGCGGAAAGAAGTCATTTCTTTCGTATGAATTAAAATATGCCGGCCCTTGTGGAACAGCTGAACACACTGGACATGTCAAACCTCTCGGCATTTTAATTCGACAAAGTTGATTGCGCTTTAGTGCACATTTCGTAAAAGTATGTGCGCTATGCTGTGTACGCTTGAAGAACTCATTCGAGGATTATCAAGGACCTCAGAAGCGCGGCAGAACTGGAAGGAATTAGCGGCGTTTTGAGCGGAGCTATATGCGAAATTGGTATAGAAGGAAACATTTGCCTCGCATTCTGTTAAGATTTGCATGTCTACAGAAGGCTTTAAAAGCGTTAAAAACTTTTCTCGAAGACAGCGACATTATTGGCCTTTATTAAAGCTTATAATGTTCCTTTTATTTCAACGTCGCTGTATATGTGTATCTGTTTGTGGATTAAGTTATGTTAGCATTTCTGTTGTGACTATATGTGATAATGTATTTACATGACGTATGCACCACCCACTGACTAGAGACTGTATTGTTAAGTGACAGTATTATTTGTATTTTTGAGACTTTCTTCTGCAATGCCTTGGAGTTATTTAACTTCTTTATTGTATGTACCACGTATTTTTTCACGTTGTAGTGTTACTGTGAAAACGTTGCTTTTTATGCAACGTTTTTTTATGCAAAGTATTTTTTTATGTTCTAGTGCTTGTATGAGAAGGTTGTTTGACATGTAATCTGGGACCCTGTATGTTGTAGGTTAGACCCATTCAAGAGCCAAGGTGTAGCCGCCGCCTTATTTGTGCGTCAACATCTCCTTATATCATATCAATAATAAAAAAAAACGGTCGCAATAATAATAATAAAAGAAGGTGATTTTCTAGAACCAGAGCCCTTGATAACTGCAGCGCTCTTTTTTGATAGAGAATTGACATTTAATAATGTCTTACTTGCACAATGTAAGTCCAGGGTTGGGACTAAACAGCGCTGAACAGACGAAAGCACCAGACAAGACGTTGACAGGTCAAACGCTTTGACGTCAGGATTTGAAGTCAGCGCTCGTCCTGTCCAACTTTTGTGTCGTATTTGTGCCTCTTTTGCACTGGTTAGTCTACCATGAAGTCGTACAGACTTGCCCAACCATCTGTTGTTGTAGAGGTCCAGGTGTAATAAGATGCAACTGGTGTCACATAAGCTATATACCTGTTATTCATCGCCTCTCTATGGTAGTTTGTTTCTGCACCTCAAAGTGGCCTCAAAAAAAAAAAAAAAAAAAAAAAAGAAAAGAAAGATAAAGAAAAAAAAAACGCTACTCTCGACACGCTTTCGACGAGCTGTATTTTGCTGCTCGCAGAACGGCGTATACTTAAGAGGGACGCACGTTCGCTAGACTCCAGCAGTGCCCTGTTCCTTGTCAACCGCGTCACTGAATAAATTCGCTGCTATATACGTTCGTTGCACGTGTCATTGAGTGAATCTGGAATGCAATTGATCCAGCTTATAGGCGATCAAGATTGCGGTGTGCCATGTGGCAGTGGAGCGGTAAAACTGAAAGAAATGCTCCCAATTACCGTTCATTGCTATTACTGCGTCAAAGAAATCGGGGAGAATGACCTCGCTTTAGCCACATTAGGGGAGACAATGGTAATTTATTTATTTATTTATTTATTTATTTATTTATTTATTTATTTATTTATTTATTTATTTATTTATTTATTTATTTATTTATTTACACATACCGCAATCCCCAACGGGTATACTTCGAGAATGCCAGCAAATTTGGAAGTAGAAAAAATCGAGAAGAAGACATAGACAAAGTTACAGGAAGGTGGCCAGCCACCTTCCTGTCACTTTGTCTATGTCTTCTTCTCGATTTTTTCTACTTCCAAGTTTGCTGGCATTCTCCAAGTATAACCATGTACCAACTAGCCCAACAAGCCACTCTCATGACCCCAACGGGTATTATAGCATGGTGGGGATAGAGACAACGTTTTTTGACAAGCTGGCAGGAAAATACAACAGGCTGCGAAATTGCTTTCTTCTCACTGTCTACTATTCTATAAAGAATAGATAGCAGAGAAAGGCTTCCAACCCGTGATCCTAAATGACCAGTGAGTAAACCAAGAAACAAATTCAGCGATGGCTGTAATATGATATCATAGCTGGTTCCTGCAGTGCAGACTTTTATGCTCCTGGAAAAAAAAAGTCTTGTCAACAGTTACGTCCGGTCTGAAACGGAGTTAGGATTAAATCATGCATTTGAAGTGTAAAGCGTTAAAAGGAGATAGGTTAAGAAATTTACGATTCATAATGCCCTAGGTTATTTAAACAGGAATTTGAAGCGGACAATGACGTTTTTTCCGGCACCTACTGCAAGCTAGCTGTGGGGAAAAAAGACGTTACAGAAACGCATCCGCAGTTCTTGAAAAGACTCGGTGCTGCGTTACTATGACTGAATTTGTTTTAGTGTTAGCGTTTCAACGGGATCCATTAAAATTGCAGTGTAATCTGAAGTTGCCAAAATAAGTACCTTTTTAGTGCCAGAAGATGAACAGCTGGTGTCGACAGTTTAAGAGCCCTTCTGAGGAAAAACAGCGCACGTTCCGCTGCATCTACAGCAAGATGAACGAATCGCTTTGTATGAAGAAATGAAGATTGCCAGATGAAACCACCTTCTTATCACTTGGTTTTGCTCTGCGTTATGCAAGCTGTACGACTTAAAATTAAATTATTTAAGAAAGTCATGTGGAAACGCACGTGCAAACGAACTAAATAGGGTGTCCCACGTAACGTGAGCCAAACCTTAAAAATATGCAAATTCCACGTACCTGGACAGAACCAAGGTAATGTTGTTTGCCGGTGCTTGGAGATACTCGGATTATTTTTTTATGTGGCCTAATTACATAGTTAGTCTTAAATAATTAATTGGATAAGTACTTGACAGAGTACTTAGTGTCCAAAATTTAGAAAGGCTCGGTTTTCAACATTCTCCTCAATGTTGCCTAGAACCAAGGTACATCCAAACACCATCAGAATTGGAGGACGCTAAAGCTTCGCCTTTAAGAGTGGAACGCGATAGAATTCAAAGATTCCTGGCTGCTTATCAGGCTTTTTTTGTGTATTCAAATTACAATTCGACGCTATTACGACTGTAGGCTGTGGTTAAGTTGTATATTGATGATTTTGCTGACGGATTTTACTTTGAGAAATTCAATTTTTGTTCACTAACGCCTTGCGCCACGCGGAGGGCCTGTGTGGTCGGGGTTGTTCGGGATGATGGGGTCCGGCATGATTATTTCTGTCAGACGCCGATGCTTAACGCCGACGCCGAAGCCGACGCTGGATTTTCTGCGACACGGGTCCCTTAACGCTGTCGCGTTAATATAAAAGGTTCTTGTGCAGTTTCTGCTTCAGTCAAACTTAGAGCCGTGTTGTTCCAGAAACAAAATTATCTGTTTCTTCCTACTTTTTTGTTTGCTATTCTGTCTGTCCCTCTTATTTGCAGTCGCAGCGTATCAATTCAGTCATTTTTTTTACTTGGGAGACAACTTTGATGGTTTTTGTATGTTCTATGCGGAAAGTAAAAACTCGGCCAATTAGACTTGCTACATTTATGTTCATTTTGTTTGTTAAAAGAACATTACTGCCCCGTGACACGCTAAGGGCCTGTATCTTTAGTCCTTCGACGACATAATTTCCACGCTGAACTTCGCGGAACGTGCAGTGCCTCCTACCCTTTTTTTTTTTTTTTTTCAAGCGAAGCTTGTATTGCCTCACAAGTGTCGGTGCCGTTGTAGGTGTGACCGCAAAAAACCCGTCTCACGCAAATGAAGGAAAACGGCGCGAAAAGCTAAGAATAGACTGCTGATGAATCTGGTGAGGCCCGCGCCCGTAACATGTGACAGGAGCACCCAATCAGGAGCAGCCGCGCCTCGGGGGAAGGGCAAGGGAAGGAAATGGCCTCGGGCCCGTTTCGTCGGGTCTGCTTTTCAGTGCACGCTCGGCAAACGGATGGGAAGGCCCACGTTGTTCGGTCGGCGGCGGAACAGGCCACTTTCAACGAGAAACGCGGTCAACGTCGCCGGGAGCAGGCTCGCGTTCACCGTGCGGATCCTACGTTCAAGGCAGCCCAAACCCAGGCTCGGTTACAGCGGCAGGCAGCGGATCGCACGTTAAAAGCCTGTCTCACCGAAGGGCCGCGAACCCTGAGGCCAGGGAACGCGACACCCAATTTTGAGGGTACGACAAGCTTCGCGTGCCCCCCTTTTCCCGGTAGCGGAAGGGCCGACAAAATTTTTCTTTCGCTTTGCTGAAAGAGTGAACCACTTTATCTTGGCAAATATTCCTTCTACCTCATGTCAATCACATAACCAATCAATCGTCGTTGCAGCTGAAAACAGTAAGAAACACAAATTTGCAAGAAATTCCTGACATATACAAGCGCGTCCGGGTTAAAAGAAGAGTAGTAAGCGTAGTGCCGAGTTTATTTACACTACTAAATAGCTCGCACAGCGTATTTAGTTCATGGTTGATGGCTTCCATATACTATTGGTTGTGTCAATGACGCACATTGCTGCGTTGACTTCACGAGTTTTCCAGGAATCCCTGTGCTATATTTTTCGTTGACACACTTTTCGTTTCGGGTGAGTTTTTTCACTCGGTGTACTTCTGCAATTTCACAGGTAGAGCAAAAAACGGCAGAGAGAGATAAAGCGGGAAGCCCAAAATGTCCTAGAAAATTTAGTGAGATTTCGCACTCTCAACCCCACCCCGCAAACTTCACTTTCTTTTTTTTTCTTTACACATTGAGCTATGTCTTCCTAGTGTAGCTCGACGCCGAAAGGATGACTTATATAGAGGAGGGGATTCCGGTAGGTTGTTGTATATGAGTTTTTACTTCGGGCGACATGAACGGGGACAACTTCAAATGTACTGCCTTCCCTTTGTTGAAAGACATCGCGCATGCCGGAACAGGTCACAATATCGTTGCCCTATTTATGCACCACATTTACCTAAGACGACGCAAGGAGTCGTGTTAGGCAGGTCGAGTGCACCGTTTGGAGCGCCTGAGTGGTACGTTTAGCATCCCCATTTGAGATGTGAAAGAAGGCCACGAAGCAAAAAAAAGAAAGAAATACAAGCAAAATTTACAGTCCTGTTTCGTCGAGGAGTCAGGGCGAACCTGCAAGAAAACTTTCAGCAGCACTCCTTACCATTTAGAAAAGAAAATAAGAGAAACGGGGTTACAGTGAAGCAAAGTCCATGAATGAGCGGCGGAACTGCGGACGCGTTCTTCGTATCCTTTGTTATTATTTGCCCCACTGGAAGAAAACTTTGTGGAATCTCCATCCTGGCAGACGTACTCGTTTCCTAACTTTACTGGTTGTTCCGCTTTTTTCGAAAGAACCATCATTCTTGTATGTGTTTGCAACGAAAAGTAAGCGCAGAAAGAGTGTCACACCTGCAATCAAGACTATACGGGCTAGAAGATGGCTCCCCGTGCGAAGTCTGCAACGGGGACAAAAATATAGTGGCTACGAGGCAAGATAGCAGGAATTCGAAAAAGGACTCTTGCTTATAGATTTTACATGGGGCGGCGACTACTTTCTCGATCGTGTTTGCTTCTGCGTACGCGTCAACCGCAAGCACGGTTGTCACGCAAGCTTCATCCTGACGACAAAGGACGGAAGTCCCTTGAGAGCTCGCGCTGGTATGAACAAAGCGAGGCGGTGAACGCCCTGAACGTTCACTTCGCCGAGTAGTGTGGATTCGAAGCCAGAATTGTCGTTGGAGTCTAACATTGCCCAAAGATATCACACTGCACAGGAACGCTTCACTATATATATAGGGTCGGAATGCCTCAACTCGCAATACCAATAACGTAAGAAACGTCTGGCTGAACTATGCTACTGGACAAAACCGTGTGGTAGATGCCGTGACCATGAATAACCATGTCATCATGTACAGCATTATCAGTCGTTCCATGCGACGAAAAGTAGTATGAAGAGCAAGAATACACCTGTGCTTTTAGGCTCGAAAAGCAAAATGCACTAACATAATTGTCTTGACGTATAGATGGAGCAAGTGGATTGGTGACGGGGCTGACGATCAACGATGGAAACTGGGAAGAAATAAAACATCTGGATTGATTTCTCAAGTGCTTCTTGCTTCAACCGATGACATAAATCGTATTTTTTTAAGGTGAAAGAAAGAAACAGGCGACACTCTTCCGCCTCCAACAATGCCTCGTGGATGTCGCAATGCTTTTGGACAAACACTGCCATGGCTTGTAGTGTTCTTCCTAAAAAAGCCCTACGGTAGACCTTTACAGTGAAACTCTGCTAAAATGCGCGAGAATGCAGCCTCTTTTTTGCTGCCTCGTCCACACTACATGTGCTCTGTGTTTTATGATTATCGACGACAAACGTAGTTAGCGGATGTTTACTACACGAGGTAATGTGAAGTGGCGTTCGCCATCCGAAGGAGTCTGGAAACAAAAGTGGCTCGATGATGCGGAACTGAAGGATGGAAGCAGAGGAAATTGCTTCTACTGAGAGAATTCAACGTAGGGAAAAACGTGTAGTCGCGAATGCAATTTCGTATACCACGTGGTGCACAGGTAACTTACTACTGAACTTTTGACGTGTTTTTGACGTGATACTGCGTGTCTATACAGGGTGTCCCAGCTGTCATTCATCACGTTTTTAAAGAAGACAGGCCATTCGAGGTCAAGATAACCAACTACATATTGCTCACAGTGGAGTAGAGTAGCCGCCAGTAATTTTTAATGATGCTATTCAATTTAATAATTATATGCAGGATTTTGGTGTTGTATGCATAGACGTGTAGTGTTCTGTTCGATTAATTTTTTTTGCCCGAAAATGCCACTCGTGCAAGTGAATATTATGTTGTAATATTCTGAAAGTGGGGGGCATTGTCACGGAGCGGCATAGTTTCGAGTCATCGACACGCCGATTAACGAGCGCCAAAAACGTCGTGGTCTCACGGTACGGCATAGTTTCGAGACAGCGATACGCCGATTAGCGGGGGCCATATCATATAGTGTGGAAGGTCACGCGCAAGTGGCGCCAGTTGATGAGCGACGCTTCTGCGCGAGTTCATGACAAGTCGTGTTCTGTTTGACAGTAGTGCGTTTCTTTCAAGGCACGTTTGGTAAGTTGCATTCATTATTATTCATTTCTCTGAGGATACTTCGGAACAACTTTGAGTTTTAGGAACGTTCTTAAGCAGAGACCAGTGTTGGTCTCTTCTGATCGTGGTAGAGGCAGATAAATTTTCGAGTTAATTTGATGTTTGCTTTCAGGAAAACGTGACAGCTGAACGCTCGAGAAAGGATAGCGTCAGTGTTTTTTTTTTTTTTTTTTTTTTTTCCGCAGAGATATGTAGATAGTTCGCGTGAGTTCCCGTTAGACGAAGTCTTTCTTTTCGGATTTCGCGAGTTCTGAAAATAACGCTGTATCAGGTTAGATACTGGTTATTCTGCATTCTAATTCAGCTGATTTTAGAAATCGCCGGATGGTTGTTCCCGCACGCACGTAGAGAGTACCGCGCCTTGGAAACTGGTTGCGCGGATCGCTTTTCGTAATAGTATACTCTACAGATTTCTTTTCTCTTCGACGTATCATGTAATGGTATGTCTAAGGCTGTGCGTGTCTCGTACGTGTACTTAGAAGACGGCAGCATTTGAGTTTCATTTAGTGCGTGGAAGTGCTTGTAAATAAGCGCGAATCTTCTTGTAGTCTTGAACGCGTAATTTGCGCAAGTTTTTTTTTTTTTTTTAATGCACGAGTCGCACGCAAGAGTTTTCACCACAAGGTGAGAACGAGACTGATAGCACATCCGTGAAGTCAACGAGGCTCTCAGTGGCACTATTACGTGCGTTAATAACGGATGCAGAGTACGAACATATGACATTTCAATTACGCGTATCAATTATTTAGGGTCATTCTGCACTTAAGTTGGAGAATTTTGGTGTTGTATGCATAGACGTGTAGTGTTCTGTTCGATTCATTTTTATAGTAATCTGAAGGTCGTAGAGTGTGCTGTAGGAAGTTAGGAACCAGGAATAACACCGTTACCACCACTGCGTATACATGTATATACGCAGCAAACACATTCACACTCTTAAGAATTCAAAAAGGGCGTTTTTCACGCTTACAACCTCAATTTTACCTATTTATAGCCCATGTACACTCCTAACATCTAATTATAATGTTGTGTGTGTGACAACCACTCTATCAAAATATGAACACCCATAAGGGTACTGAACGAGTGCTTTTAATCTCTACACCCATCCTTGCACTCTCTAAGCACCTTTATGAAGTATGTTTATGTGCACCCTTAGACGGGTGTTCTTAGATACATTAGCGTGTTCGGCATCATAAAGACTTGTCCTTGCAACTATAAAGTTAAGGACAAGTTTCAAGCGTAACGAACGTTTTTTTTTTCTGTAATGTAAGATAAAACATGCGATCTGATGCAGGATTTCTTATGAAACGAAGCAGCTTGATGATAGGGAAACTTTCCTTACACTGGCATTTACACGACGACCGATGTATTTCTACCCGGTGTGTATCGAGGGCCAGTAAATTGAGTACAAGAAAACTCACAGGTTCTTAGGCGTTACTGTGGATCGCGACCTCACTTGGAGTCCCCATGTCTCCTACATGAAGAAAAAACTCATTTGTATTGAGAATATGCTTTAAATTCGTAGCTGGAAAATCGTAGGGACCATCCGTGCACTCCATGTTACAGCTATACACGACACTTTTTCTCGGATTCCTGCGATACAGTCTTCCTGTCTTGTCCAACACATGCAAGACTAATATCCTTGCACTACAGAGCGTACAAGCCCAAGCAGTTCGGACATGTCTTGGCCTCCCGAGATGTTCATCGACAGCTGCAACAATTGTCATTGCACAGGAGCACCCGATCACCACTCATATCGTCGGTGAAACGCTAAGAGCGCACGTTCGACACATTTCACGGATACCATCCCATCATTTAGCCGATTTGCCATTGCGAAGACCACAGGCTACATTATGTAGTATTGTGACAAGACATCATGCCTCCATACCATCTGGCTTCAAGCCTGCGAAACGCCCAACATCGGCATGGTGGTGCCTCCGTCAAATTCACGTGTGCCTCTCAGTTACTGGGATTAGCAAAAAGGCAGACTTTTCAACACTAGCCCTGAAGCAATTGTCTCTGCTTGTCATCAACGAGTATTATTTAGACCGCGTACACATTTACACGGGCAGTTCCACCATTTCCAACAGCTCTACCGGAGCAGTAGTTATTCATCGGACGCCGTCACTTTGCAATTTAAATACTCGCACAAGACCACGTCTACAACAGCAGAACTTGCGGCTCTTCAAGGTGCACTCAATTACGTGCTCCAGCAGCCTCCAGATCGTTGAGCCATTTTCAGTGATTCTAAAGCAGCTCTACAAACTCTGCAATTTTCCCTACGACAAGCGATACACGAGCAGCTAGTGCACGAAATTAGGCACGTTCATCATCACGCTCTCCAAGAAGGACTCGATGTTGTATTTCAATAGTTGCCGAGCCATTGCGGAATTGTCGGCAATGACAGCGCAGATGAAGCAGCACGCTCGGCTCATCGAAAAGATTAGCTGGTTCCTATACCACTCTCAAGAACGGATGCTGCGCGGCAACTTCAATCGATTGCTCGCCATATGACACTTCTGCGATGGAATTCACCGGGTTTCACCAACTCACGTTTGCTCTTTCTTGACCCTAATTTGCGACTTCGCCTACCACCTGGACTCTCCCTTCGTGAAACAACTTTACTGTGTCGCATGTGGTTGGGTGTCGCATTTACCAACGCCTATTCGTTCCTGATAGGGATGGCCAACAGTGTGGCGTGCAATTTGTGCGGGTGCGACGAGACTCTCGAGCACCTTCTGTGTCACTGTCCATCTTTTGACACTCAACGACGTATTCTCCAAGCTAAACTCAACCTGTTAGATGACAGAACGCTCTCGGAAGAAAAGATTCTTGGGCCATGGCCTATGCATTCTTGCATGCAAAATGCCACAAAAGCCCTTCTGCAGTTCCTGAAGAGTACTGGATTGTACGAACGCTTGTGACAGCGGAGATTCTTCTTTGACTGTCTCTGCGAATGACTGCCTGCATTTTTTTTCCTTTTCTCGCCTTATCTCTTCTTCCCCTTTCCTCTCCCCAAGTGTAGGGTAGCCAACCGGGCACGTCCTTGGTTAACCTCCCTACCTTTCCCTCTTCGTTTATCTCTCTCTCTCTCTCCTTTCAGAAATTGCTAATTCGTATATAAATAAACACTATAATTTAGAATATTCTTGCACGTCAGTACAGTTGTTACATTACTTGTAAGGCTTTTTTTCTGCTTTTTTTAAACCGCACAAAAGACTTCACGCTGCTTTACTACTATAGTATAAAAATGAACCACAATGATACGCCTCTGGTGCCGACGCGTTATCTCACTACTTTGCTCATCGCGAATCTATCTTGCATTCGTTTCTGACCACTTACGACCAACCCTAGTTTCATCAAAAAATATGCTTGCTCGGAGAGTGCGGGACTCGAAACAAAAGATCATGTAAGTTTCCGGATATCAATATCTGAAGAGCAGTAATGTTTCTGCTCAGTTGCGCAGCGGATACAGTGTGTGGCTTCCACGATAATAAGCAGGGTTCAAATCCACTACCGTGGATTTCTTTGGCATCTTCTTTAACAATAAATTATTTGTCCTTTATTTTACTGTACGTAGTAATGTTAAATATTAAGAAGTACGACGAGCTTAGGAAGACGTTTATCTTTCGCTCCTACAGTTCGACCAAACATGTTTGCGTAAGGGTGTTGATATTATTCGCAACTGCAAAATCCGATGCTTGAGCTGACAACACTGGTCAGATAAACAAATATGGCTACGATATCCAGGATCATGGCGGCACTTTCGCTTGGCGCTGTGGTCAAGTGTATCAATTGTGGCATCAAATCAAGGGGATTTGTCGAAGCCGAAATGGTTCTTGCTGCCGATCACCTTATATTGATCGGTCTCAAGGATTTCAGCGAAGAAACAGTGGCAACATTGCGCTGTGGATGCAGTCGTCCGGCTTTTTTGACGAGCTGCGTTCGATATGTTTAAAGGCAAACAGCCTTTCGAACAAGCCGGAGGCTAGTGTTTGTGCGTAGCGAGCTTCTCCAAATGGTGCGAGCACTTGTGCGCGACGATGATCCACTGCTACAGGTAAAATACTTGACTGCTTTCGAATTTCATAAGCAGCTAATCTCTAAGACTCATGTTACAGTATATGGCGTAGCGCCCGCATTATAGAGGAATGTTTTTTAGACCATACAATTTTTTTTATAAAAGGCTATAAGCGGAGCAAACGTCGAATTTTTGCACAGGAGTTCCTAGGCAAGGTGGTCATACATTACTGCTAATAACGTGAGCTTCCGAAGACTAATTAACAAACAATCATTGATTACCTTTTATTAGTGCTTTAGGGGCTATTGTTTAAATGGAGAAATTGAAGGCAGTCAGATTTTATTGCACACTCACTTTTTGAAAGTTGGTCGCAAAGCTAATTGAAAAACGACTAACAAAGTATTTGAAGAAATTTAATACCCTTTCTCCCTATCAGTTTGGCTTTCATTCCGGCTATTTGACTGATCTAGCCCTAATAGCACTGACACACTATCTTAAACAAAGCTATTGACGAAGGTAAATTGCATCCTCTATATTCATCGGCCTATCTATGGCATTCAACACTCTTAATCACATTATTCTTTTCACTAAGCTAGAAGCTATTGGTATAACTGTTCCACCATTACTACTTATCTGCAGTTACCTACAAGATAGAAAAGAAGTCTTTAGCGTTTCTGGAACCCATTAAAAAGCTACAACAAATTTAGGTGTACAGGAGGGGTCAATATTTGATCACTCCTATTCCTAAATTATATTAATGATTTACCGTGTTGCCTCTCGTCATCTAAATGCATTGTGTACGCTGACGGCGCTACTATGAGTAACCCTAACAAGGCCGCTATAACGTGAACGTATTCCAAACGTTTCTATTCCAATTCTGCAATCAGCCCTCCACGATTGGTGAAAAACTTTTCGCGCCCAACCCCCCCCCCCCCCCCCCCTTCGCCTGTCTGTCATGCGATGTCACGATAACCACGATAATGCTCCATCTGATATGATGTATACACACTGATTATGCATGATCATATCGACAAAAGAAAGATTATTTCTGATTTCACGCCTTTTACCCATTAGCGCTCTGCTATTGGTCAAATGTCTTCTGGCTGCGTTCACTTCTCCTGTCTGTCCCGCAACGTCACAAAATCGCGAAGACTCACCGCGTCAAAGTGACGTGTACGTGTTTAAGATGTATTAATATGCCGAACAAAAACTGGGGCCGAATTCAGAAAGATTTCGCTGGTAAGGGCTGTTTGCCATTGGCGAGCTGGCTTCGCTAATGATAGGTCCAGTATAAGGATTGGTTGAAATTTTCTCTTAACGAACAATTCTAGCGTAGGACGTTTCTGTGAATACGGGCCCTGATTTTTTTTTCTGAGTAGCCGGAGACTGCCCCGTTCCAATTGGAATAGAAGATGGCTGCCCGCTGATTGCTCAGGCACTGGCTATTCGCACCTGCCGGAGGGCATGGATTTATTTCCGTATAATAAACATTTTTTTTTGCGTGGCAGTAAAACGTTATCGAGCCCCTTTCGGCACGTATACGACATCGCTCTGCCAATTGTTCTTCGCTGAGGATCTGTTTTAATGGATCCTTAACCTTCCGTTGCACGCCGCCGCGACTTTCGATGAGCCACCGCAAGCTAAGTAAGGGAAGCCACCAATCGCAGATGCGGCACCACCCTCCTCACCCATTTATCTATTAGGGCGAACCTCCTTAGGGTGTGGGTCTGTCCCTCCTCTGTAGTTAGTATGTATAGTAGTAGTAGTAGTCGTCGTCGTCGTCGTAGTAGCTAGCCACGTCTACTTTTATGAAAAAAAATTCCGATATATAGATGTGTCCGTAGCGCGGAATCAAACCAGGGACCCCTCGCTTCCGAACGCGCGGCGCTAGCCACTACGCAACGAAGCTTTTTTTTTCTTTATTACCTTCTTTGCAACAATACATACACCCGTACAAATACAAAGCAGGTCACTTGGCGCTACACAATATTAACGCATAATTTGGCTAGACTGTGCTACTTTGAAAGGCCTTCAAAGAGGCCACCACAGACACCAAAACGTCAAGCTCCTGAATCCACTCTGGTGGTTCAATCATCTGCTTTAGGGCATCCCGGGTGTACGTAAGACTTTCAATTAGGTGTTGCCTTGCCGACCTTGCATCTACGCGGGCATTCCTGACATCCATGCACGTTTTCCACACACTGTTCATACACAAAAGCATTATCATGTCAGCCGGCACTCCCTCTGCGTCTGCGCATGGCAAGAAACGAATACCGAAAGGGCTTATCGGCAGTTCTTTTTTCAGAGTTCGCTTGAGAACGTCCCACAAGAAAACGGAGTCATGGCAATCCAGGAAGATGTGCTCGATAGTTTACGATTTGTTACATATGATGCAGTTAACAGACCACGGAACAAATATGCCTTTACTTTGTAGCCATGGCTTCACACGGGGAGTGCCAGAATGCAATTAAAAAAAGAATGTTTTAGCTGAAGGTCTAACAGGCATATTTTTCACACGTTTCAAACATTTCGTTCAGGTCCTAAGTTGTATATCGTGCGATATACAGGAAGCGGTAAGAAAACATCTACAAGATCCCGATAGAGTTTCTTTCGCGTCACAGAAGACAAAAATTCATTCGAAAACTGAGCTTTCAGTAATGAAAATGACATAACAACTTCCTTCAGAAATCCGATTGGCGTTGGTGTTCGTTCATTTCTTGACGAAACAACCCACTCAGGCAAGGAAGAACTTAATCTCACTTGAATAACAGTACGCAGAAATATATCACTTTGATCCCGTAAGAAAAAGAACCTACTTACGATCTGTTTCAAAAACAAATGTGTTAGCCCGAGTCCCCCATTATTCAACGAATGAACAAGTTACATCGGCTAGTTCTTCCCAGAAGATCCCCATATAAATACTGCAAACACTCTATGAAATTTCTGCGCACATGGACACACGCACCACGATGACAATAAATACCCAACATTGCCGAAAGACTGCGCGTTTCTAACGCGTTTGTGCTAGCGCGCTACGGCCCGTGTAAGAAGCTGGTGTAAGACGCTGTGGCCTCTCCGCCTTACCCCCGTATTCATAAACGCTCCTCGACTTGAACTTGACTTGCCACCGCCTTGGGCAGCGCGTTCGAAACGCGTTGAAGGCGGTGGCAAGTCAAGTTCAAGTCGAGGAGCGTTTATGAATACGGGGGTTATACTCTCTCAGCAGTCATGTGATGGCGTCGGCAAACGCGGTGGCACGTTCCGGCATGTGTAAACGGCTGCGTAAGACGCTGTGGCCTCTCCCCCTTACTAGAGAGTACTGCACGTTTCTAACGCGTTTGTGCTAGCGTCCCCTGAAGCGGGAGATGGTGCAATTATAATGAAGGGCGCTGTTATAAAATAGGAATGACGTCAGATATGGCGCGTGTCATTGGTGGAAGTCAATCGTTCGATTTAGTGCGGCGAGACTGGGCGAATTACACGGAAGATTCACGGTTTACCGATGATTCCCTCCGGAGCTTCGCCCACTCATCATCATTCACCCCGTGGATATGCGGTGTTTTTTTCACTGCACTGGCTCGGCCTCGTCGAAACCCTCTCCACTTGAGTATGCTCCTCGCTTCTTGCCAGCCAATTAAATTAAAGAAAAGCCGCTCAATGTAGAAAATGTTATTCCTTTTGAAAGCAAAAAAAAAAAAAAAAACGTGACCTCCTATAAACGAGGAGAGCACTTGATTGGGCTGTTCAGACAATGATGCGGGTCACCGCCCGATGCTTGCGTCGGCGGTTACGGAAATTTGACGTCAGGTGCTTGGAATACAAACAGACTGGAGCAGTTTTACGTTAGAGGGCTCCAAGTGTGTCACATCGTTAACAAATAAGCTAAGCGAAGACCTTGTGAAAATCGCGACACGGTGGGAGCTTAACAAGCTGCAAATTAATCATAACAAGACCAAATTTTCCCTTTTCACTTCATATCAACGATCGCCCGAACACATTCACTCCAAATCCCCTCAATTGCCACTCGATCCCAGCAGTTGATCACTGTAACTATCTTGGTGTAGAATTCGGTTGTCACCTTAAATTTTACCTTCACATAGCTAAGTTCAAGAAGAGAGAGAGAGAGAGAATGAACTTCAATGAAAAGGATGGCTCAATGGCCTAAGCAAGTTAAAGAAGAAAATGGCATATGGAATTTGCGCTCTAATCAAGCTCATCCATGCTTTTCGCTTTCTACTGTCATGTCGCTTTATTATGCTTTCGTTCACTCCCATATTAACTACAACGTTGTATCATGAGTCAACACTTGTAACAACCACGTATACTGTCATTACAAGCCATCGAAAATCGAGCAATTCGTATAATCCCATTTTCCTCACGTGACACAAGCGCGAATCAGGGCGAACAAATAACATGTTGAGCGTAACCGATATTGTTATAACCTTGCCATTTTTATTGTCAGGGCTTTAAACGACAATCTTCCAGTAAACGCTATATATCAGAGACATCTCTTTTAATACTAACAATACAAGATATGCAGAAAGCGTGAACTTTATTTTACCTAATGTTCGGACGAAGGCTACTGCAAACAGTCTAAGTAAAATTTTTCACC
Source organism: Dermacentor silvarum (assembly GCF_013339745.2). Lineage (NCBI taxonomy): Eukaryota > Metazoa > Arthropoda > Arachnida > Ixodida > Ixodidae > Dermacentor > Dermacentor silvarum. The sequence goes on along the minus strand of NC_051154.1, from coordinate 186,131,611 downwards.
TTAACTATGTGGAACAGACAACCGTTTCCCGTTAAATTAAAGGAAGCTCACGAATTTCAGACTGAATTAAAGCGCTTCATATTGCACCCGCTGTGCTCATTACTGATCGCGGTGCAGCGGAGTTGTTGCCACAAGTCGTCACGCTGACGCATACTATACTATACAATATTAGCTCCCCCTGACATATTACGTAATTCTTCGCGTCTTCATTATCATTTTTGCGGCTTTTTTTTCCTCTCGTATTTCATTTTGCTGTTAATAAAATTTGTGCATTTGTAATTTTCACATTTTCAATATTTTGTTCACAGCCATACGTTGTATGTGCATAATTTGTATCATGACGTTTTCCAAGGTTTTATATTTTCATGCATTGCGATTGCTGCTACGGTTAAATATTTCTAGTCATCATGCACAGGAGGTCCCATTCAGTTTCTAACTACGGGACCTCCTTCTGTACAGACATTTTTTGTAACTCATTATTGATATCAATAAACTGATTCTGATTCTGAAAAAAAGGAAAGATATACCTGGATATATCGCCTGATTGCGCGGCCAGGTTCTGGTGGTGTCGCATATTTCCCGCGGGACGCAGGGGAAAAATGTGCAGACTCGGCAAGGATGCCTGTTCTCCAGGATAGCGTGATGCCCTCCTTCCATTAATTCCATCCAAATGTTGCGAATATGTTTATTGGAAAAGAAACTAGGTAATAATAAAGTTTATGGAGACGCAGTCTTCGGAAGCATTTCTGTAGGAATCTATAGAAAAGCCTCTCGGAAAACGCCTCCCATCAAGTGAGCAGCTTCAAATATCTACTGCATACAGTCGCATCCGGTCGTTAATTTTTGTCTCCCACCTCTCTCGTGGGGCTTCAGGTTGTTCTCGAATGAGCCCACCTTGCACGGCGGAGCTTGGCCACTTCCGCCGGAAAGCGGCCGGCAAGTGGCCGGCATAAGAGGCCCATTTTATTTAATCGTTAAATCTGCCTCGTCAGCACGCATCCGCGCTTGGCGCTTGAGTTGATAGCAAAAGCGGCCAAACCATTTCAATGTGTACTTTTTTTAGCGTGGAATTGGGGTGGGAGAAGTATACGAGGGCGTCCGTAATTAAATGCATTTAGTTTTTTTTTGTTTTTAATTTTTTCCCCGTCTTTTTTTTTTTTTGTCGCGGGCGTAGTTTTTTATTTCATGCGCAGTATTTTGCGAACAACAGTTTGTTAGGGGAATTGTGGGTAATGTCTTTTGATACTTTTCATAGACCTTTGAGCCCTGGTAGTGCTGAAATTCCCATGTGCAATATATTTACTTTCGCATCGCGTTAGTGCCCGCAGCTTACAACAGCCGGCGTCTAGCAGGGCACTAGAAAGGGGCATGACAGATACATACTCGCGAATAATGAACTACATTTCGATACCACGAGTTAATACTACTTTGAATAATAAGCATGTCAGCGTTCTACTGGACTATTCCGACGGGAAACATGCACCATTTTTCCTCGCCGCTCGCTTATAGAACGAGTCCTATATAAAGAGTAGCCATGGGTGTCATTTTATGGAGTGAACTGCAGTGTCAGATGATGGTCGATATGAATGCAGTAGGTTTCGAATGCACAGGGCAATGGAGAAAAATAACGCGTGACGGTGGGTGATATTGTAACGCGTAGATTACTTTTTTTTATCCGGTGACGGTTTTATTGCGATAGCAATTCTACGGACACTCCAAGCGGATTTCTGCCATCGTCGTCGTCGTTGCCATCGCCGTGAGGTTCCGTATAATCTCCAACGGCGACAAAATCGTCGCCGCACACCGTATGCTGTATGGGCTAGAGAGGTACATACAGCGCGCCAGGGACGCGCGCTTTCACGAAGAGCAAACGCACGGCGGAGAGCAAACGCGACATCTCCGTCGCTCAAAAGGCCGTGGGGGGATGGAAACGAGGGAATGGGGGGTGCCGTTGTGCTTCGGAATCAACTGTGCATTTAGCGACCCCGCACAAGGGGATCTGGAGATTCAATCTCGCGAGCGAAAGGAGGATAGTGGGAAGGCAGCGCGAGAGGGAGGGGGTGCGGCTTCTACTCTGCCAACTGCGCACTTGTACTTTGCACTGCTGCGAGCGGTCGCGCACCGTATCTGAAAGCGATCTGCACACAGCTCCTATTTTTGTATGCGCTGTGCTCTCGCCGCTCAGTTTCCGTTGAAGCGATAGACCGCACGAACCTTCGCTCGCTGCTGCAAGCTAGCGCGCTTGCTCACGCCAGCGTTTTGACAGCGGTTGTATGCGGTCATCGAATGTGATCTATTCATGTTTGCTTGTGCGCGCTGACACCATGCTTGTTAGTTCAGTTATAAGCGAATGTGTAAAAGCTTACAGAGCTGATAAAACTACTATCCTTACTACGCATAGCACTCTACTAATTTGCTATCGCAATTGATGCTTCGCCTTTCGGACGAAACTGCGACTTTTCTTTCACTAGGTTATTTATCACTGTTATCAAATATCGTTCGATGCAAGACGTGCCTACTGTATCCGAAAGTTGTTAAATGTTGTCGCGGATTCTGTAGTGACGGGTATATAATAGTGTCGTGTAGGAGACATCGTATAGAGGACGCACGAATCTATGCCTCCACTCAATTTTGACTAACCCGCCGCAATGGGAACATACACCTTCCAGTCAGTAGTGTGTAGTTTGCAATTTATGTAGTGGCGGCTACACAAGTTTTCTACAAGTTACTGAATCCCTGCATGCACTGGATGCACATGGTATCGTGGGGCAAGATACATTTTTTATTTTCGCGACTTTGCTTCTTTGTTTAGTTTAGATGCGAAGCAGCTTATGGCGGGGCTTTGTCCGTCCCTCCCGCGGCATCCCACACCCACACAGTGCATGCGCGCCCCCTCCCCCTCTTCTCTCCTACGCTTCCCCTTTCTCTCCTCTAGGAATCCTCTACGGAGCGGCACCCGCGTCCCACACCCCCACAGCGCATGCGCGTCCCCTCCCGCTCTCTCTCCTCTCCTATGCTCCCCCTTTCTCTCCTCTAGGAATCCGGAGGGGCGCGCACGACAGGTGGTGCGACAGCTGCATACTCCGTTGGGGGCACTACGGTAGTTCCGCGGTATGAAAATGACGGAGCGCGCGCGCCTCATTCTCTCTCCTGTGCAGCGCCGCGATGAGCGCTAGGGCCGCTGCCGCGAAACCATCTCCCGCTCAAGCTAACCATCTCCCCGCTGCTTCGCATCCACACATGGTTCCCTTTAGCGAGAGATGGAGTAATTTTTTCCCTCTGCCTCCGTGTGTGAACCCAAACAGACAACAATAAAACAATAAGTATAATACCTGTTCGCGTTTATAATCATTGACCATGCTATAAAAATTGTTCAAGTCCATAACGACTGAACGATGTCCCGCTACGAAAGCGTTAAAGAAATCAAATCGCGTGATCAGGAAAGAAAGTTAAGGGATTAGTTATGCATTTATTCGCCTCTTGCGAATTCTGGGATTTACGTGCCAAAAACCACGATTTGATTATGAGGCACGCGTATTGGGAGACTCCGGAATAACTTTTGCCACCTGTGGTTCTTAAACGTGCACACGAGCGTTCTTGCATTTCGCCGTTCGAAATTTGCCGGGGAGTTGATTCCGCGACCTCGCGCTTAGCAACGCAACGCCACAGCGACTAACCACAACAGCGGGCAACCGATCTTAAGAATGTATAAACGCACGTCCTCCACTGAGCAGGCGCATGTACACTAAGAGTACGTGTGAAAAGAAGTGTTGCGCTTTCTACTCAAACTTCTGCGAGAGATTGGATTGATTGACCGATGGTAATATATTTATGGCATGTAAAGAGGCGCTCAGGTGAAGAATTTGTCGGCCAAGTCTGCGAGGCTAACACTGCCTATGCAGCGTCATCACCACCATCGCCACCACCACCACCACCACCACCACGGCGGCGTGCTCGCGTGGATTTGACTACAACCACCAATCTTCATTTGAGGGTGGTAAGATCAGTGGCTCTAATTCATAATAATGGACCATGCGAGCTATCGAAGTGACAACGTTAATATGAATGTTCGGTCTATAACAAGCGTGTTTAGTGCGAGAGTGGTAACATGGTTGATGTGAAACTTGGTGGGGAACCGACCACTGGCCGAAAGTTAGACAACGCACGTGTGGTTATTACAAAATAATGAATAAAACATTTAGTTGGAGTAAAAAACACATATTAAATTTAGGGGTTCTACGGGCGAAAACTACGATCTGATTTGAGGCACGCTATAGTGGAGGACTCCGGATTAATTTGGACCACCTGCCACTAAACCTTTGCAGCGTTGAGGAAGTGCATGCAGAGAGCATCAGTAGTAGCAACGAAACGGACTAGTTCTGTGTTTCGAGACGATCTTAAAATCAAATAAAATTCTGCGGTTTTACGTGCAAAAACTACGATATAAATATGAGGCACACCATAGTGGATGGCTCCGGATTAACTTTGACCACCTGGGGTTCTTTACCGCGCACCTCAAGCTAAGTACACGAGCGTTCTTGCATTGCACCATCAATGAAATGCGGCCGTCAAGACCGGGATTCGATTTGGAGAAGGAATGACTCCATGACCTGGATGGAGTATGGCGGTTGTTGGACGGCGTTAAAAATAAAGAAGGGTGCCGTAGTAACGTTATATGTGACTTAAGTCGAATAAGAATTGCGCTTACGTTTCGAGTGGCAAACATACTTATTACTATGGTATTGCTTGCAGTCTTGTTCAATTTCTCAGTGTGTGACTAATGCGCTTCATCTGCATGTGCCACATTTTGACGAATCAACATCAACTTTGTTCGTGCGCACCTATGGTCTATTTTGCGTAACTATGCGTGTATCCGTGGGTCACACCTTTGTTGAGCTGAGATGGACACAGCCCGTCTGCAGGGTAAGGCGACATCAGCGGCGGCCGTACGTTTCGTGAGAGCGGATCATCCCGCAGATCGAGCGACCCTGACATCGGGGACACTCGCGCGGCTCAATAAGAAGCTAGGAGCCTTCCAACGGCGAATTCTAACGTGCGATCAGCTCCACAAAGGTAAAGAGAATGAACAAACCCGGCTCCAAGAGAATGAAAAGAATAGTTACAATATACTGCTCCAGTTGTGCTATTAATATCTGGGATTCGCTAAACGTGGTAATTTGCGCACTGTGCAGCCTAATATCAATGATAGCGCCCCAGATGAGCGTGGCCTGCACTAGACTAGATGTGGCAGGCCCGGTGTGGACAGCGCCACGTGCCGGCCATCTGCGCTAATTAGGAGATAAAGAGAGAGAGAGAAAGAGAGGGGAGGGGGTAGAAAGGGCGGCTAGCCAGTGTAGACCGGCTGGCTACTTTATGCTAGGATACGGGGGTAATGGAAATGAGAGATGATAGAGAGACGAGTTCAAAAAAAAAATTGTACATGATTGCGATGGGGCGCGCGACACTTCTCAAACTCTGTCACTAAGTCCCCTTGCCACGAGAAAGCGCTACAATGCTTTCAACGCCTTCTGTGCTGAAGACGCTCTCGACCAGTGTCCGAGGGTTTTAATTTCCGACAAAGGCCGACTGTCCAGTCTGTCTAATGTGGTTCAAAGTTATCTCCTAGACGCATTGAAACGAGGTCATTGAATGGCGGCATTACGAAGTAGTGCTCAACTTTTGAACACTGATGATAAGAGCAAGTTTCATCGGGCTCTTTTATTAAACGAAAGTGCCTGATACATGTAGGACCAGAAAGGTGGCGGTACTTTTACAAGCACTCAGTGCGGGCTGCATGCCCCATCGATGGCGCTGCAGTTTCCAGCCAACGCGACGACAAGAGTTAAGGTGATGCGGCGCACGCTGACGCTCGTTTGCAGCGGAGGCATACGTTGATCTTAAGGAAATAGAAGTCTTAAATTTCTGGTGTTCTTTTATCTCTTGTATTTACCGCACGTCCTTGGCAGTGAAACACAATTTTTTTTTAGTAGTGGCGTATAGAAGTGACAAGAAATCTCGAGCCATTATCGCTTTGGTATGTCGCTCCATGCATTATGCGTGTCTACGAACGGGCCGAGCAGTGGCGTTTCTATGTAAACTCGTCTGCATCAAAGTGAAACCTGTTCGCTGGTCGTCTCAATGCCCAGCTCACGAAGATAATACAGTGTGCTCTACGCTATACATTGTATCACTTGGAGACAGAATTTACGTCGTCGCTTGAATCTATCAATCCATTCGCTCTTCCTATCGGCCAACCCTTAGTTGCAGAGACCAAGTTTGAGGAGTATTCTGCACGGATACATGAAAGTCCACTTCTCTTAGGGAGCAGCGACAACGATCGCATTCCAAGTAGAATGGAAAATAATGCATGCGGCACCAACCGCGCTCATGTTGCAAGGCTACCTTCTCGTTGTTTTATCCTTCCCTGCTCCATCCTCTTTTGTTGATGACTGTCGCCACACTTCTCGCCACCAATTTTACAGTGATCAATGCATGTATAGCGCAATATAAATGATTACGGTGTTAGTTAATGACTTATTTCCTCTTATATCATCAAATACATAGATATTCAAGGTGCGCGGTTCTCAGCGCCAACAGCGTGAAAGGCGGTGCTATTGAGCACGTGGCTAAATGGGCAAACCGCTACCTCAATAATCAAGAAGTTACCTCGTTCTTCTTTTTATCAGAGCTCTGCGGCAACTGCAAAAACGACGAAACGCCAATATAAGTTTACCGATGTTTTGGAAAGAAGAGTATACAGTAAGTGCATGGACTCTACCAGTGCTAACCTACGGAGCAGAGTCTCGAAGCACAACAAAAAACTTGAGAAGCTAAGGAGCGTGTAAAGAGTGACGGAACGTAGAATGACGTGTAGCTGATATGGTAAGTAATGATTAATAGGAAGAAATGTTACTTGTTATGCGCGGCGGCCTCATTTCGATGGAGGTGAAATGCAAAAACACCCATGTATCGTGCGCTAGGTGCACGTTTAAGAACCCCAAATGGTCACAATAATCCGGAGCCTCCCCCCCCCCCCCTCCCCTATACGGCGTGTCTCATAATAATGTCGTGTTTTTCGCACGTAAAACACGAGAATGTCATTTGTTATTTAATTTTGGTCTTCGGTATCTGTGATAGATAGGAACTTTGGTCGCTGATATAGGCCCGACTAGCTCAATATCTTCACCAAGAAAATCTTCAAGAAAAAAAACGAAAAGAGAAGAACTAACATAGCCCTATCGAAAACGTCTACTGATCATGGAGGAAGACAGTGAAAATGAAGCGAAGCTTATTATAGTTAGCGAGGTAGCAGCAGTCGCGGATGATGTGTGCACGGCGTCGGCGCCTCTGGCTGTTAGCGCTATGTGTAATGAGGCCAAAGGCGATGTATGACGCTTGTTGATGCAACAGTGGCGATGGAGGCAAAAAACTTTCATATAAGAACTGGGTTATGAGAGACGCTCGAGCGCCTAATTCCAGATAAATTTCAGCAACGTGTCGACCTTCAACATGAGTCGGAAGCTCATTATGCAAATATTTATTTTTTGCATTACGCTATTATCGTAGTGCAGCCGCTGCAGCCGAGAACAGAACTGTACTATGCAGGATAAATTATGTGCCCAGAATGCTGAGGCGCTGTTCAATTATTCTCTTGCCAGGAGTAAGCATACCAAGTAAGCGCACACGTTTTTTTTTTGTTTTTGTTTTGTAATACACCTACCTGTTTGTACAAATTGTTAAGTGTACTTGTGTTATGCGTTCTATGACTGATTACTTATCAAATTATTGTTGTTCGCTATCTCCCCCAACCCTTCGTTTAATGATTTGCAAGGTCCTTAATATATACGAGTAAATAAATCAAATAAATAAGATGTATACTAGTGGTCTACCGAACGTATTCGCAACAGTTTTTCAAGGCATTTACCACGCAAAGTGCGTATCATCTGCCGCCGTCGACAATGTTATGTAAGACTTTCTGAACTTGGTTCGGACAGCTTATGCAACGGTGCGTAAAATTCAGCTGAACCATGGCAACGAGAAAAGTAAATACGCAAGCTTACACACGTTCTGTCGGCGATGCATCAGCGTTGGTTCAAATGCCTTAAATAGCAACGTGCTCTCGCGGTTCCACCAGGAACCGACAAAAACTGAGATCCCACAACCTGCTGCAAAAGTGTCGAAAACTACTGACACCTCTCAAGTTCACTTCGGCAGCGATTCCGTTGTGTCGGCGCCTTTAGCATATTATGCACATGAAGGTAGCTGGAGGTATGCCTTGGCCAACTTTGATCTCTGTTATGGAAATTTCTTCTTGCATACCAAAAAACCTTGAAAGGAATCGTCACTCGAATTTTCTTGCATTTTAATGCACTGACTCACGTTGCCATACAGCTCTAAATTATTTGGCTGAATTATTCGGTCGATTCCTCTATATATGGAGCGAAAAAGCTGAGTTGCTATATATATAGTGCCGTCTTTTGAAGTCACCGTCAGCTGCGCGAGCGTTTCGGGAATATGACTGAGGTGCAGCACATAACAATTTCTTCTAATACAAATATGAAGGTTCAATCGTACCCACCGAAACAATATAAAAAGTATTCGAATGAGAAGTATTTAATGAGTAATTATAGGGCTGCAAAACTGACACGACCCATAACTGCAAAACAGGAACAATAACAAAGTGCTCCATTTTCTTATTATTCATATTTTGGTGCATGTGGGAAAACATACATGTATATATAAGGAAGCGAATTCACTCTAATTTTTGTTGCTGAATAATGAAGCTACCTTGTGTACGTCGAGAAAAAAATCATAAGCAACCGCAATATAACACGCAGCCAATATATTTATCAAGTATGGTGTTAAAGCAGATCCCCGTAGCACTGTGTCATTCACATAAGTAAGCTTGCCCGTATACATGCTGAAGCGATCTAAAGTAGAACATTGGACCATTGGACTAGTGTCGCGCACCGCGCTAAGAAGACGCTCTTAAGTTTCCTGCGACGCACTGGTCTCAACGAGATCCTTCAATTAGTTTTAAATCTGGTGTGTTGCGGTGTGTTTAGCATACGTAATGAATTGCGGTGTGCCCTGTGCATATCGTTTCATTTGCGATCATTTTCATCACGAGTAGTGTGCAAGGTGTTCCGCCAGTAGGCTTTTCTGAGCCACCTCTCTCTCTCTTAAGAAGACGTGAGCAGTAGAAACTCGGATAGGAAGGGAAGAATAGCGTAACTGCATCTGCAGCGTCTACGTGGGAGCCATTTTCTCCCACATTAAGGGTAAACATCTACACGTAGAGCACCTGTCATGTGTCCTAACAGCTTCACTATTAGCGCTTTGATTTCATCTGTAACGAAAGCGACGTATTTAACAACCAATAGCTTTTCTGGGCCGAATACTAGGTGCCCCAACCAAGAACAGAAAGAAGTAGCGCGTGGTATCGAACCCGTAAGTCAATCGTTCACTTCGTATGGTTGTGGGCTTAATCGGTCACAGTGCGGAACTTTAAAAGATTAGTCTATAAAATTTGCCGCAAAAATATACAAAGAAAAATATTGAAAAATCTCACGAACTCCACGTGATATCACGTGAGAGAGATGCAATATTATACCATTATGGGATTCTGCCAATCGATATTATCCCACCAGACATTCGCATTGAATGAACTTGGAAACTACGAAATGCAAATACTACAAGGACTACTAAGCACTTACCGTATGTGTATGCTGAATGTGGTCCAACGCAAATGCGATCTCGTATGCATCTTAAAAGTAACTCACCGGCATGCGTTCTAATAGAGTTGCTGTGACATTTCTGATAGTGGTGTCACCTATGCGGAAGCCAAAGTCATACTACAGCAGCCGTATTTCAGAATGTGACGACTGATTTCGGCGAAAGCACATGAATAAGTCGAAAGTAATAATATTACACTTTCTCATATAAAAGAAGACACCAAGTGATATGCAGTAATCACGCTAGAAATATTGAGTCAGAGACGTTTAGTTTTAAGGACCTACTAAGTCGATGATATTATTCGGACAGGCAAATATACCATTTGCCATGTTTTACGAGAATCTAACTAAATTCCAAACACTCACACAGAAAAAACGAAGAAAAAAAGGAAAGAAAAAACGAATGTGAGAAGAAAACACAACATTTCCTCATGAGTGATGACAAATGCACTACGACATTGACCGCAAAACTGATGGGATGAGACGTTAACAGCATACTTTTTCTTAAGAGTTGTAAAATGTTTCGATTAGTCGGCGTCTCTTTTTTTTTTTTTTTGGGGGGGGGGAGGGGGCGGAGCACACTGCTTTCTGAATTAGAAGGCCGCCTATCGTAGCGATTCTTTCATTTTCCTCGTCATTATTGACTCACACTAAGCAGCACCCTTGCTATCGCCCGTATTGGCCACTCGGTGCCACGGATGATAAAAAACCGAACTGGTAGGAAAGAATACTTATAAGTACACGCCGATGTTTTCGATGTACCCACTTAGGCGCACATACTTGGAAGCCAACATATCTTCCAGTTTGTACGTTGCCTGGCTGGAGGAGAAAAAACAGTGCAGCTCAACGAAACCAAAAGAAATGCACAAAGCGAAGCCTCGACAAGAATGAAAACCTAGCGTTAAATAAACTTGAGTCGGTATAATGTAATGATTATATTCCACTGTCTATTCCTTTTCGTGCTTCGTCAGTGGTCACAGCGGCGCTTCACACTTGTTATCACTGGGATCGTCCAGAAGTGAATGGGGAATGATAAGAGAGGAATAAAATAGAGCGAAAGGAATTCTTACGGTCTACCAGCCTTGTATGAGAGAGTGAGTGTTGGTATATCGGCAGCGGCCAGCATCCATATATAGCTGGCATTTCCAAGCATATTTCAGGAGGAATAAAAAAAACATCCAGTTCTAACGCAAAATTGGAATCCATGAGAATTAAGCTTTCGTGAGGTGGTTAATTAAGTGCTATAAAGCTGTTCATCTTCTCCTACGCGTTTTGCAGCATATCGGTTATGTGAGTGCCCGGCAAATCCGCGAGACGCAGAAACCCTCACCACGCAACCCGCGGGATTCACACGACCGCGGATTACACTGCCTCCGGGATTGGCTGAGATTACTATTACGCTATCTCCAGGAGCGGTCCACCATAATCGGCGAAAAGCCGACCGAGCAGAAACACCAAACCCCGGTAAAGAAAGCATAGAAAGTTTTGCTGTAATGGAAGAATAATACTTGTTACACTGATGATATTTAGGTATCGTTTGTGGTCGTACTGCGTAATTATGAAGAGAACAGAACCGGTAACCGCCATATCAGTAGTGGTAGTACAGATGGGACCACATAAAAGCAAATTTGTAATATGAGTGCTGTCCTTTGTGCAAACAAATCAGCAACACAGCAGCATGAAGCAGCTAGGGTCAGCAAAGTCCGGGTGATTTCCCCTAGAAAGCTTTGCACAAACAAAAGCTGCGTGGTGCGCTGCCAACTACAGAAGACTAGGATTGTAACCGGCGAAGTATGCGGTAAGGTTGATTGGCTCGTTACACTTATCACTTTATTTTTCTGCAAGTATCTGCAGCTATTGATAGGCCGCGACAGCTGGAAATAAAGTTTGCGATTAGTATGTGGAACGCTTTGTTCAGCCTTAATAAGCTATTTTAACTTTAGCGTGTCGGAATAGTTCACTCTATATTACGTGCTCGATTTCGTTACGCTATATAGTGACCCCTGGGTGCAGCACGCACACAGACACGTGCAAACAGTTTAGCAGGGACACGGAAAGAAGCATTAGACGCGCCACGTGCACAACGCGGCGTAAGGCTCAAACACTGTTCCGGAACTGCATGATAAACCTCTTTAGCTTTCATCCACAGACAAAGGCACACATGAAATTACGTGACAAAATAAAAAAAATTATCGCTGTTAATGCATGTTCCTTTATGGCAGTATTCGAAAATCTCAGCCACCTGTATAATCGAAGCCACCTTGTATAGGTTTTGATTATAGAGGCCTCATAGCGTCTTGCTACCCTCTCCCCCCCCCCCCCCACACACACACACACACAAACATTTGCAGGCAATGTATATGCCAGCACATCCGTGCTGCCGGACAATGCCACAGCGCCACGAGGCCATTCTGCGAGAAAGGCGGGAGGAGAGCGGCGGTTCGTGACTGAGTGCCAGATTCACGCCTGGTGTCGGCCTGACGCACAGCAGTTACCGAAACATAGGCCTGTATAGGTGGTGGCTACATCTGTGGAATGGTCACTTTACGACCGATTACGACGCACAGCGACAGGGTCGTGCTCAATACGACGGGTCTGGTTATATCCGTGAGCACGAGTGTTCCACCGGTCAAAACATGCCGGCATCATGAACGCGTACGTTTTGCGCAAACGACATGGGAGGCAACAGTCCGCAGAAAGACCCACGCATTTCGACGCTTCTAAAATCGGTAATGGCAAGGCGTCGCTCACAGCTCACAGGGCACGCACTACAGATGAAGGCCGCAGGTTTCGTGCGTGGCGGAAGAATATATCCACTCGTGATCGAGCTGTTACACCGTAGTCTTCTGTCGGTATACATGTCAGCGTATAGTAGGGTACCTGTCAGTGCCTATGCAAAAAAGAGAGAGGAAGGAAAAGTAACAAGGCATACCGGACGCGCGTCTGCTTTACTACACGACATTGGGGTAAGGTGATAAAGGGAACAAACAGGAAGAATGAAGAGGGAGAAATAGAGGCACTAATTGTGCGTACGCGCCGGGCTGCCAATTATCCCTACAGTCGGTCACTGAGGCGAACGGATACAAGAACTTGTAAAATGTCTGCGTTGCTTTGTAGGTTTGCGGCGCGAGAATTCATGAGTCCATGATCCGAGAATCTTCGTCACTGAATATGGTCTAGAATTCATCCTGTTTAACACAATCTTAAAATGGTCGCGCTCGCATAGCTACCAGAACAAAAGCATATGGCCTGTTCGATTGTCTCTTCAGAGCAGAACGAGTCACACATTGGTCTGTCTGCCATTCCAATGAGGCCATTATAGCTTCCGCAAAAGCCTCCCCAAGCCCGAGTGGGCTCAGTGTAATTTTATCGTAGTGAGGAACGTGCGATAGCCGTTGCAGCTTCAACGACGGGTCAGGCCTGTGAAGACAACAGTTCGGGACACTGTTTTTTTTCAACAACGGGTTTTTTTTCGGGACGCATGCGTTGGGGTAAACGAATATACATTGCAGTGTCTGTTCTCGAAAAGTATGGTAACTATTCGGGTTCTATTATGCGCTGCCCGGGCAGCATCATCAACGTCATTACAGATGTTGCCATTATACAGGATGTCCCAGCTATCACGCAGCACGATTTAAAAAAAAAGAAGAAAGGTGTTACGTGAAGCAAACGTATAGTGCGTATTGTTTCCAGTACAGTGGAGTAGCCTCCAATAATTTTTTCGTTACTGAGATTTAATTAGGTAATTGTAATTAATTATATAACTCGAGAAGTACTGTCCTAATTATCAAAGTGTCAATGAGAAGATTGTAGAGCAAGATGAAAAACTCCCGATACAGCTTTCTGTTGCTTAATACCTGCTACATAATCTGTTTTTCCGAGCGTGAAATACACGCAGAATTGCCGCTCGACTGGCCGCTCGAGGCATTTTGCGTGTATTCGCAGGCTTCTTTAACGCTCAGAAAAACACATTTATGTAGCACGTATTCAGCAACAGAAAGCTGTATCGGGGGTTTTTCATGTTGCTCTACAATGTTCTCATTGACACTTTGATAATTAGGACAGTACTTCTCGAGTTTGATAATAATTTACAATTACCTAATTAAATCTCTGTAACCAAAATATTACTGGCGGCTACTGCACTGTACTGGAAACAATACGCACTAGTTTGCTTCGCGTAACGCCTACCTCTTTTTTTTAAATCGTGCTGCGTGATAGCTGGGACACCCTGTATAGTATCTTGGCCGTCATTGGAAGATGTCGTGTCCATTATACAGTGAGCTTGATGGCGAACTTCTTTATCTCGGATACCAATCACTCATAAGTCCCTTGTCGTATTGTATACGCAAAGAACACGAGCAACTTTCAAAACTGTGCTTGCGAGAATAACAGCAGCGACAAGTTCAACTGCCGTAGACATCGTCATATGCCCCGGGGCGCCTTGAAAGTTAATTTGAGAACTATGATTGCAGCTGACAAAGACACATCTTAATCTGATGGAGGAAAGAAATCCATCGCTCTAAATGGGCATGCTCTCTCATAGGCCTCGTTCAATAATAATAGCATTGCAATCTGTTGAATGGAAAGCCTTCTTTGCAACTTCTGGAGTCCTGCGGCGTACTTACGGCGGTCGTAGACAACACAAGGGTGACAGTGGTGTTGCTGTTGGTGTACAATTCCACAGAAGGAAACCTTGATTAGTCCCGAAAAATTCTGACAGTGCATCTCGATGGCTCTGCGCAGCCAAACCAGTCCTATAATGATTGAAAACTTGATAGATATGTCGAATGTGTGCTCTGAGGTTTCAACTGTGACATACGGTGTGATAGAATGGGTCTACAGCGATTAAAGTACGATGTGCAAACTTACCAGCGGAGCTAGTAGAATGACATTTATTTAGGAGTTTCGTTAACGTATTCAAACTGTTACCTTTTTAAGGAGTTCCGTTAACGTATTGAAACTGTTAACTTTTTAACGCTGTTCGCAGAGTTGAATCACAGGAACTAGACCACTGCCTAGACGGAAGAGGTACTACCGACCAAAAAAGTTTTACGGACCATGGGATCTCAGAAAACGCTAAATATCCAAGGAGCCTTTAAAGTACCCAGTAAAACCGTACATCACAATTTTGTTCGCATATACCAGTAGAGGCCGGAAATGGGAATACCAGGCTGCGTTTTGAGGCAGCGGAGATATTCAGCTTCTTGTCAGATCACTTGGCCCGTAAAATTTGTGATCGATAGTACCATTTCATGCGGCTATGATCTGTTTTCTGTTGTATGGATGTTCATATTTGCTGTGAACTTTTGCTGTTAAGGACACACACACACACAAAACACACACACACCACACACACCACCACAACACACACCACACACACACACACACACACACAAACACACACACACACACACACACACACACACACACACAACACACACACACACACACACACACACAACACACACACACACACACACACACACACACACACACACACACACACACACACACACACACACACACACACACACACACACACACACACCACACACACACACACACACACACACACACACACACCACACACACACACACACACACACACACACACACACACACCACACACACACACACACACACCACACACACACACCACACACACACACACACACACACACACACACACACACACACACACACACCACACACACACACACACACACCACACACACACACACACACACACACACACACAACACACACACACCACACACACACACACACACCACACACACACACACACACACACACGCACGCACGCACGCACGCACGCACGCACGCACGCACGCACGCACGCACGCACGCACGCACGCACGCACGCACGCACGCACGCACGCACGCACGCACGCACGCACGCACGCACGCACGCACGCACGCACGCACGCACGCACGCACGCACGCACGCACGCACGCACACACACACACACACACACACATTCTTTCTACTAGCCTAATGTCAACATTTACAAACCGCGAGAAAAGCCATAAAGAAAGGCCCTTGCATTTTCGTGAACACGAGCAAAGGTAGTAGCCCTGACGTGATCTCTCATATGGCGAAGTATCTTAGGCAGGAAAAATAACCATTACGCGTGTTCTGGTACGAAGAAAGAAATCATATTGCATTTCACACCGCGTTCTCCTATTCAGTATCATGAGAAATGACAAATGGGGAACCCCATATAAAATTGTTTGCTGAAAGTCTCATTAATATGCAATGCAATGGTTAGCAAACCTACACTCTAAGAAAAAAAGGACGAAATGGGGTATCGAGGTAAGTCCTTTTGGGGAGTAACTGACTTGCCACAACATTCGTCCTTTTGGGAAGTAACTGCGAGGGGATGAACGGTTACTCCCCATGCGGTTACTCCATCAAGGGGACTAACAGTTGCTCTTTTCCGATGCCCCTCAAGGGAGTAACGGTCATTTTTTCCGATGCTCCGCAAGGATGCAATTGACGAAATTAGCCATTTACACGCTGATAAGAAAAAAAAGGCTATTGAGGGGACAAAAAAAAACGCTTAGGCAGCAGGATTCAAACTGACGTCCTCTGGCTCACAAGTCGGGTACCCTAACCACTGTAGCACGGCAGCTCGCTTGACGAGACAGGATACTGACACGAGGTTACGGATCGAAACGCAGATGTGGCAATGCAAGAGACTCGGCATTTTGTCTATGCTATGCGGGGAGAGTCTAACGCTGTGTGTACTTGCAACCATGCGACTGCATAAACAAAGTTGCCCGATTACGCGATGAGACATTACGCGGTGTACGGCATACGTGTAGCGAGCGTATACGGGGCACGCAAGATGACAGAGAAGGCGAACTTATCTGTCACTTAGCGTGCCCAGTTTGAGCTACATATCGCTTCACTTAAGTTCGTAATTTCCTTGGAACGGTTGGAACTTAGGTACTATTGACCAAGAACATGTGGCAGTCCATGAATTCAAGTCCATGAATGTGTATCGTTCACTTCTGGCTTGCACATGACTTCCATGTGTCTTCACACTCCACATTTTAAATTTCACACAATTTTCTCAAGAAGAGACAAAGTTCTGCTTCGCATGTAGTTCATAGACAGTGCACGGACTTCAAAATATTCACGATTTATAGAGAATACGGTTTTCGGCGCACCACTCCACGACACGGACGAAAACAGCGAAATGTTTGGGGAGTAACTGTTGCCGTTCGTCATGCCGTTGCTCTCTTTTCGACCAGGGACTAAACACTTACTCCCCAATTTGCACACGACACGCACACTCCTGCAGTTAGTCCTTTGAGGGACGAAAGCGCATTTTTACGACTAACAGCCCAGTTACTCCCGTTTTCCCCGGGATTTTTTCTTAGAGTGTACAGAAATTGTGGTTACATTGTGATGCGTTTTTGTGATGAGTGCTTCATAACATTCTGCACGTATTTCGCCACGCGTTCTCGTGCATTTTTGGTTACTGCATTTCTGGTGCATTCTTGATTACCGCGTTTCGGAGACGCTTAGAACAACTAAACGCAGTATACGCATAAACCGATAGATGTCGCTAAAAATAGAAGAACGAAAAAGCCCGCCTTGAAGTTTTCGATCGTTTTCTGTTAAGAGGTGACGCAAGGTACACGCCTAAGAGTTACTAATTCAACTTCAGATGCTAAGCACCGTCAGTGAAAATGTAAAGTGAAGTTCTCTGGCACAGCCTCCATACAATCTGGGTGGGATTTGAGTGGCCGGTGCTGCACAAGAATAGTAAATGCCGCACAGAGGCCCTTGAAGATAACGCCTCCACATTGAGGGACATGCAGGCGCGAGGCCATGGATCCGCGCTGCATCCTGCGAGCTTAGTCCGAAGCAGCCATGGAAACGCAGCCCGCTCTGGCGCTGCAGGCCAAAAGTCAATGATGGAACATTCGGAGTGGCCTATGTCGTGGGGCGGAAAAAAAAGCAACGAAACGTCCTGAGTAGTTACAGGTGTGCTCTTGGGAACAAGAGCACGTTGCTGCCACCTCCACCTTCTTAGATACAGTGTCTAGTAAACCTCCAGAAAAACGGCGCCCGTTTGCACGGCTTTCGAGTTTCCTTCCCATGGGCGGAGCATGCCCAAGCATGCCTGATGAAACGAGTACGCACTGAAGACTGGCTTGCTTCGTGCGGGATGAGGGCATGCAATGCCTGGGCTCCTGCTTCGAGGTACATGCAGCGTGATTTGTTGCAGTACTTTTGGGGCGTGTGTGTAGAAATGGAACGATTAATAGTCTAACTCGTTGTTTAACTATACTGATCAGAATGATGCAAAATAATTATGAAAGTACGCAGAGTTGGAAGTGCAGTTACAAAGGTCTTCCGTTCTGAAGACTCGAAATACGACCTTTCAAAGGAATTGGCCAAAAGCCACATTTTATGCTCTATGATCCTAAGAGCGAGGCTGCACTTGCAGGGAACGGTGAACGTGTGCGCC